>NC_066886.1:32797215-33075555 GCF_022985175.1 Labeo rohita | reverse complement strand
CCGGATTACGCAGAGTGCACATGTGCATCGCAGAGCTAGACAAGACAAGCATTTGTGGTTAAAAAGAGTATAAATATATATATATATATATTTAACAAAATGACCAATCGTTTCACTAGGTAAGACCCTTATTCCTCGACTGGAAATGTTTAGAGACCTTTGAAGCTGCATTTAAACTGCATTTTTAACCTCTGTTGAGCACCACTGAAGTCCACGACATGGAGAAAAAATCCTGAAATGTTTTCCTCAAAAAAAGTTATTTCTTTGTGACTGAAGAAAGAAAGACATGAATATCTTGGATGACATGGGGGTGAGTAAATTATCAGGACATTTGTATTCTGAAAGTGAGCAATCCTTAAAAAATTGTTGCTGTCATGTACTCTGTAGCATGCAAAATATTTATTTAGTTGTGTGTGTTGTGTTCACTCCATGCAGCTTGTAGGTCTCTGGCAAACCGGCTAACAGCAATATCCATTCGCATACGTAGATTAGCATCACGCAAAGGAGGAAATGAGTCGAATTGTTTGAAAGTCGATGAGCAAATAAGGTGAAAATAAATGCGTATTAGTGTTTTTTGACCTTGCATGCATGTCAGCCTGTTGTTGGGGAAAATATGAACCTTTCATAATCCATAATAGGAGCACTTTAAGATGTAACAAATAAAAATGCACCTCAACTGAACTTTTGTCATGTCACATATGATAAGACTTTGCAGTTTTGGACATCGCCATATTTGATATTTACCTTAGTCACAGCTGTTTTGGTTACAGGAATAATCACAAATAGAAAGACTTCAGTTGCATGTTTAAACAGACAGTATTTGATCCTGCTGTGTAAAAAGGACGTTTTGAGACTTATAAGTAGGCCTAAATGTGGTGTGCTATTAGTATACTTCTTTTAAATTAAAAATAGGAAAGTATACTTCCAGTCTACTTTTTATGTACTTCTCAGAAATATACTTAAAATGACATTTAAGTATACTTGACTTACTCTTAAAATTTTTACCTCAAATTGTTTTTAGACAAAAATAAGAAAGTATACTTTTAGTCTACTTTTTATGTACTTCTCAGAAACGTGCTTTTATGTACTTCTCATAAATATACTTAAAATGACATTTACGTATACTTGACTTAGAAAAAGTCTTAATATATTTGAGCAATATTGTTCTTAGAGAATCCGTGTTTTCATTGCTATATGGTAGGGGGCGCTATTGCACATCTGCTGTACAGAAATTACAAAACGCAAGCGAAGAAGAAACCAAAACAACAGATGCTTCCAACACAATCATCAGTCATAAAACAGCATCAAAACTGTTACGTTATGGAATAAAATAGTAGTGTACTTAAAGTATGATGTGAAGTTTACTTAAAGAAAACTTACGAGTATACTTGCAGTATAAAACTACTAAACTAGTAGTTTACTGAGACTATACTTCAAAGTGTACTAAAAATGCTGTAAGTATTTAATTAGTAAACTGTAAGTATACCTAAAAGTTCACTTTTAGTGTAGTTGCAGTACAAACTAAAACATAGATAAAAACTAAAAAGTTTACTACTTTTATACTTGAAGTATACCTAAAAGTATATTTGCATATACTAGTACTCTGATATTTGTGTACTTATTACATAAAGTATACTTAATAATATACTTGAACTTTACTTAATGAAGTATACTTAATGAAATAAACTTAAAGTATACTTTTTGGTAAGGGTTGTGAGAGTAGGCCATAAAAGATGTCCCTGTAGAGTTATTCTAGTTAACCAAACATGTTGAGTAGAATAATGCTGTGTTCCATTCAACTCGTCCATCCAACTTCCTACTTGGAAGATCGCATCAAATGTATTTTTTTTAATTGCAACACAATACTTTATGACCAGGGGAAAGATAGTGAAGAAGAAATTTCCCACATCTGACTTTTTATGAAACGCAGCATGCTAGAGATTCTGACTGGCTAAATAGTATAGACCAATCAAACAGAGCTCAATCACAGTAGCTGAAATGACAAAAGGACACTACAGGAAGTTCATACGGATCGTTTAATGACAGATAATAGTGCTACACTCTGGGGTTACTGAACAGACTTATGGAATAGTCACATTTCTCTTCTGCATGTACGTATACACACATTTACATGCTCTGAAACATCAGGATCTGGAGAAACCAAGCACAGGATCATGGCAGCTGCTGTGACACTGAGTCATTACAAAGGCAAAAGACAGAAGACCAAAACCCCAAAGTTTATTTACAATCTTTCTGCTGCACTTCAGTTATGTTTTCATTTTTGGCGAATGCTCTGTTCAACAAAGGTTTGCGCCATATATTTTTGTTAAGCTCTCATCGCTTTTTAAATCTGAAAGGGACAGTTCTTCAGAAAATATATACATTTCATCATCATTTACTTGGCCTTACCTCGTTCTAAACCTGTATGACTTTATTTCTTTTAAAGAATCCAAGAATGTGAATGGAGACAGACTCCGCCAAGCTTTAAAACTGACAACGTTGATTCACATTCATGTATGTTGTAAGAACACGTTGCCATCAATAATACCAAATTGTTTTTTGCATCTTTGCATCATAACTGATTGATTTGCACCAAATTGTATGATGAAACATTTGTTAGAAGAGGCAGAAGGGAAAATAATCTGTGAAAATACCTTTTTTATATTCTTACAGATTATACCAAAGTCCACGTTTTTGAACAGTACTTATAGTATGGTCGTTCATGTTCTTCATGTTCCTGTTTTTTTTGTTTTTTCAATGTATGATATCATTGTTGATGAGCTCACCAAGTAAAATTCCAAACAACTAGGTTGTTATGGCAATAAATAAATAGATAAAAATAACACTTTGATTGATTACGCTAAGCATCTCACAATAAAAATGAAGCCATACAGGTTTGGAACTTAAGGTTGAGTAAACGACAAAATGTTCATTTTGGGATGAACGATGTTCCTTTAACTTACGAGTAGATTAACTGGATATCTTAACTGGTTCTTATGGACGTACAGAAGAAAGCTAGGGTTGCATTGCTAGGCCATTCTTAAAGGATAGGTAGGTCAAATGTCATACAGTGCATATAAAGGAGCTCGTAATTTAAAACGTTCCTGCGATTGCACACAAAGGACAGGTTTTCGGACACCGATTCATTCGGGTTCTCCGCTTAAACGGATTTCCCCCAAACAATCATCTGGTACGTTGACAATACAGACCAGGATTTGACTTTAATCTGCATTTGGTTGACCATCCCTACAGGTTGGGTTACAATCACATCATCAAGTTATCATGACAGCCTACATTTCGAACAAAAACCGAAGAACACAAGTTGCGTAAAATCCCGCAGCTCAAATCCCAGTAGCCTGACGGAGTCTCACACGAAGACCAACTGTGAGCTGGAGGTTAAAGCGTGCCCTCGTCTAGGAGTTTGTTTATCCCGTCGCAGATCTTCCTCAGGTTAAGTCTGTAGTCTTCAGACGGGCCGTAGAGCTCGGTCAGGAAATCCACATCCGCGAAATGGTTGAAAACGTGGTCGATCCGCGCGTGGGAGCGTGCGGTCAAGTGGTGCTCCACCAGCTCGTGGAGAAGGTCCCTACATTCCATCAGCAGCTCGGAAAGAATGCCACGGTCGAACGTGTACTCCACCTCGTAAAAGCTCACCACCGTCATGGCCGCCTGGTTCATCTTCTTCTTGAAGCGCTCGACCGTCTCCATCTCGTCGGGACTGAACTGGTGGTTTCGGTAGAGAATGCCAATCTTCAGGGCGATCTTGATCACATCCTTGATGATCTTGTGGGCTTCCTTCTTGCTCTTGGTGTATTCACGACTGGCCCTGTAGAGTTCGTCCAGAATCTCGCTGCTGGTATCGTCCGTGAGGAGGTTGGCCACCACCATGGTGGCCATTTTACTCAAGATCTTCTTTTGGGCCTGAAGGGCCAAACTCTTGGAGTTGAAGCTCTCTTGCCCTGTGCGAACAAAAAAGAGGAAGCAAAGTTAGCCACTCCAAGAATTCTTCTCCTCTCTCTCTCACATAAATCACTTTGAATGTCAACAATGCTCAGTTTTCTACAGAACATTTTTCTGCAAATGCTGCAGGCGTTTTGAGTACCCAGGTCAAGGGCGGTCTAACAGACATCTCTGTCAATATAATACCACGCTGAAAGGCTTAAGATATAAAACATTCCATCTGTCTTTCAACATGTTTTGCTCAAAGAAGTGTGGATGTTTTTCTGAGCCTCTATTCAGTTGCTGTCAAATTAAATGTTCTAGCATCTAGGCCTGATACATTCTTTTGACGCTGAATTCTGTCTCTCATTTCATCTTCACTCTTTTCATTTAAAATCTGAATGAAATGATGGCAGAGTAGTTTTCTATTAATGCAGTGTTGATATATTTATTTCATTTGTGCTTAGTGAGCAAAAAGCAATTTATTAATCTGTTTGTGCATTATAAAAGTTAACTAGAGAAGGTATAGCATCATCCAATGCAGCTGATTTTATGTAATGCACGTTGATACTCTTTTTTTTTTTTTTTGAGGGGACTTTATTGGGCCACTGTAGGTGTGTCACTATAACCGTATTGTGTGCAAATGGATGCCAGCAAAGTTGTTGATTTACTAATGATTTATACAGTGTCTAATGGACTGTGATAATATTAGCACAAGCTCCCTGGTCAGACTGGAGAGAATGTGCTGTTTGACACACTGTGGGTGGAACCCAGCGTCCCTGTGGGTGTGTGAGAGCTCTCAGCGTGTTCATTCTGCTGAGGTTTGCTGTCTGTCTGATCTGGTGTTGTAGAGGTGGAAGCTGCACGTTCAATAACTCAATAATAAGATTTGGGCCAAAAATAGGAGAGAGAAAGAAAAAAAAAAAAATAGATTGCACTCAGGGTGGGCTGAGGGTTTATGAATCTCCTGCGGGATTCCGTGACTTGAGAAAAAGATTGATGGTCTAGTTTTGGCAAGTTTCTCCCTTGATTTTTATTTATTATTTTTTTTTTGATGAAATGTGTGGAAGTCTGTTTCTGCCACTGAATAATAAAAAAAAGGTAATTGCGACTTTTTATAGAATTCTGACTTTTAGATATAAGCTCGCAATTGCAAGTCATAAAGTCAGAATTGTGATTTTATGACTTTTTAGACTTTTTTCTCAAAATTGGGTGATCTAAACTTGCAACTGTGAGGAAAAAAGACAGAACTGTCAATTTATATCTCACAATTCTGACTTAACAACTATATCATGCAGTTCTGAGAAAAAAAGTTTCTATCTCGGAATGATATCTTACAGTTCCAGAAAAGTCAGAATTGCAAGATGTAAATTTGCAATGGCCAGACAAAGTTAGGGTTGTGAGTTAAAAAGTCACCTTTTTTTTTTTTTAAATTTGCTGCCAACTTAGTAACTTTGTTGCTACATTTTGCAACTTTTCAGACATTTTTAACATTTTTTAACTTTTTTACAATTTTTCACAATTTTTACAATTTATTTGGCAACTTTTAGCAACTTCTGAGAAGACAATAAAAAGGCACAAATTTTTCATCCAAATTACACAAAAGGAAAACAAAGATGCCCAGCAGAACACACATCACATGAATTAAGTTACTTGCTATTTGCAATTGTTAAATTTAATGATAAAAACAGCCACCCGAGTTTGAATCCCATCTTAAGGTCCTTTGCCGATCCTGCTTCCCTCTCTCCTCCCAGTGCTTTCCTGTCTCTCTTATCTGTCCTATCTATAAAAATGCATAAAAACCCCATAAAAACAACTTAATAATGATAATAATAATAATTAAATAATTGTTTATTTATGAATCACTTTGCTAGTAGCTTGTACCTGCAGTTGCTGATCAGTAAGTACAATGTAAGAAAAATGGAGAATATACTAGTAATAGGACATTATCCATTATCCATTTAAACCCTGTTACCTGAAAACACAATGCATAATTTAAAATGCAGGTAAAAAAACAATACGGAAAATTCTTTGATATAGTAGATTGTGCCCTATTTTTACAGACTTAGCCTCAGTGTTGCCAAATCTGCGGTTTTCCAGCTAAACTGGGTTACTATTTTATGTTATATTTTGCCCCTTGAAAGCTAATTTTACTAGGGGAACCCCTGCCAAAAAACGTGTATTTTATACATATATATATATACATATTTAAAAGTATTTACACCTAAATCTTATTTAATATTGCATATTTAAATATCAGTACAAAACAGTTGTGGTTAGAACAATTTTAAGTAGGTTTAAACAGTTTTCGCTTCACTGAAATACAGTGTGTTAATACAGTAACCACTCTGACAAAATCAGTTAATTTAGTAAATTAGTAAAAGTTCATTCAGTGGATTTTTTTCTGACTGATTTAAACCATCTTATTAAAAGAACCAGCTCATATGAGTCATTTGTTGGTGAATCGGACTTCACTTTTCAGGACGTGTTCTACTTTTTGCATGCAGCCCCTACTCAAAAAATGTTTTCTTGCCATTAAATTGTCTGTGTGAGTGTGTTTTATTATATTTTGCATACATGCCAGACTGCAAGCTCAAAACTCTGGGATATTTCTTCCCATGGCAGATCCAGCAGAGGTGAAGAGCAGTACAGCAAACACATTTATTCCTGAGGAAGTACACAATCAAATGCCTCACAGCAGTGCTTTTTATCAGCACTCACGGTAGCGTGCAGCAGAAATGTTTGACTAGCCATGTCAAACAGCCATGTTCCTCTTTTTGTACATGTATTATTGCATCGTCTATAATAGACTTAAGGAAGTGTTTTTGATGTACGTTATCTAAAAATAAACTGTGTGTTATTGGTTTAGTCAAACTGTGTTTCAGATCCCATTTTAATCAACGCAGAATTCCAAATATACCAAAAGGAGCCGCAAGATTGTTTCAGTTAGGATGCTGTCTTAGAAGGTAGCTGCTGATGTAGACAGTAAGACAGGTTTGGAAACAGAGCTTTGGTGACTGTATACATTCATCGTGATGTGTAATATCTCAGTGTTTTGTGAGACGAGCGTGTGGGTTTATCTTGGGCTGAGCTGTTGAGATGCACAGGAAGAAGGGTATTGTTTTGTCGTGTTTATCTGTAGGAGGCGTGGGCAATCAGAGAGCAAATTTTATTTAGATACCTCCTAGTTCAAATTACACACCACAGACGTGATTAACATTACAGAAACAAATGCAGAAAATCTGTTCCTTCCTGGACTCCTCTGCCGAGAGCCGTCACTCTCGTTCACTGCCTCGCACAAATCACTGTTATATGTCAGCGGGGCGCTCTGGAAAATACGTCATTTGAGAATGCCACTGAATGCCACAGAATGGCACGTGAATGCCACACAAACGCCCGACCCATGGTCCAGTCTCTCTTATTTTTTATGCAAAGAGAGCCAGAGTCTGGCTGCCAGGTGAGACGGCGTGACCTCGATCTGACCGTGGAGGCGTGACCTTTAGCGAGTGTCTCTGACAGGAATGATGATGTTCGCTCTGAATGACAAACTGGTTTATGCAATTGCTGCTCTTGTAGCACAGCTGGTAGTGCATGACACCGACAGCACTGAGGTCATGGGGTTGATTCTCTAACATACTACACATTTTAAACGTGTATTCAAGCTCATTAAGAAATAAAAGAAAAAAATAAGTGCACTTTAGAGACTGGAAAAATGTACATTGGATGCATTGGATGTTTTTGATATAATGTCTGCCAAGTGTAAACAGTTGGAATGGCAGTATAAAAGCAGGATATACCAAGCCACGCTGCTTTGCGAATAAAAAGTGTCAAATTAATTGATTTTCATGTTGCTGTGCTGGCATTTTTCTTTACCGTGAAGCATCTCGGGTGGCATCACAAAGAGTTTATATTATAAAAAAGGATGTTCCTTTTGAAATAAAAGGGTGTGATGCACTAGGTCAACATACTCTAATGCATCGTCCTAACCAGGCGTGACACAATAAATTTTCAGCGACAAGTAATTTATCTTTCCACACTGAAAGCAGAGATAGCGTGCGACCTGAAGCACAGCTGATCAGAGCATATTTGATGCTTAATATACAGCTGAATAGAGCAGGCTTTTTGGGCAAATGTGATTTCTCTTTGGACAAGGCCACCAAATGCACCAGAAATAAAAAGCAGACCAAATGTTGTGTTTACATGGACGGGATTGCTTGTTTTGCTTTGTTTAATCACATGGCACCTGGTCAGGATCCGGTGTAACATTCACAATCTGAAGCTTTTTCATTTATTGAAACTAAACTGCAATGGCTTGTGCATAAATCATCATTCAGGTAACATTCTAACCATGAGCTTATGGCTGCCCATGTTTACATGTCTATGCTTATTCAGTGTTCAGCAACTTCTTAAAGGTACAGTAGCCTATTTTACACTGTCTAGTTGTTGGAAAATGTTCTTAATGGCTAAATATATTGTTATGATCTGTTATGACTACTATGATTACTATTTGTCTTTTGGTCAGGGCTAGTTTACGATGTCAGATGTTATGGTTCTGATTCTGATTTTCACCTCAGTTTCACAATACTGTATGTAATATTTTATTTATATATATTATAAACAATAAGACTATACTATAACAGTAGTTTTGGTAACATGGTTTACAACACAACTAATTTGCTATTTATTGTTTATCTTTAACCACATTTTGTCATATTATTCAGTAATTTAAATATTTAAAATCTAGCAAACCTAATGTAATTTAATAAGTAGTACACTTTTAAAACAAAACTTTCCAGATAATGTACTCACCCCCTTGTCATTCAAGATGTTCATGTCTTTCTTTCTGCAGTCATATATATATTTTTTTTTTTCGAGGAAAAAATTTCAGGATTAATATCTATGGACTTCAATGGTACCCCTGAGTTTAAACTTCTAAAATGCAGTTAAATGCAGCTCTAAATGCTCAAGGTTCTTATCTAGTACAACAATCGGTCATTTTCTAAAAAAAGACACAATTTTCTATACTTTTTAACCTCAAATGCTCGACTTGTCTAGCTCTGCTCCGTGCACTTCAGTACAGTTAGGGTATGTAAAAAAAACTCCCATATCATTTTCTCCTCCAACTTTAAAATCATTCTGCATCGCTGCAGAAGCACCGACACAGTGTTTACAAAATAAACATGCGAAGATAAAATGCCCTTTACAAAAAAAAAAAAAACATGCTAATCATATAAATAGCTAGAAACATGCTAATCATGTTAGAAACATGCTAGTATCATGTTAACAACATGCTTATCATGCTAGCAACATGCTAATCATGTTGCAACATGTTAATCATACTAGGAACATGCTAGCAGTGTGCTAACAATGCTAAAAACATGCTAGCAACATCATAACATTATGTTAAAATATGCCATCAACATGTCAGTGATGCTAAAAATGCTTGCAACATGATAACCACAATCTTAGCAAAATCTTAATCATTTTAGAAACATAATTAGCTAGCTATAAATAGCTAGAAACATGTTAATCATGCTATAAACATGCTAGTATCATGTTAACAACATTCTTATCATGCTAGCAACATGCTAATCATGTTTCAGCATGCTAATCATACTAGGAACATGCTGCCAATGTGCTAACAATGCTAGAAACATGCTAGCAACATCCTAACATTATGCTAAAACATGCCATCAACATGTCAATGAAGCCAAAAAAGCTTGCAACATGCTAATCAAGTTAAAAGCATGCTAGCAACATCTTAATCAGTTTACTAGCATGTTTCTAGCATGATTAGCCTGTTTCTAGCTATACCTACCTAACTATGTTTCTACCATGTTGACAACATGCTTATCATGCTACCAACATGCTAATCATACTAGGAACATGCTGACAGTGTGCTAACAATGCTAGAAACATGCTAGCAACATCCTAGCATTATGCTAAAACATGGCATTAACGTCAACAATGTTAAAAATGCTTGCAACATGCTAATCATGTTAAAAACATGCTAGCAACATTTTAATCAATTTAGAAACATAATTAGCTAGCTATAAATAGCTAGCAACATGCTAATCACGTTGCAACATGCTAGCAACGTTATTCATGCTACAAACATGATTAGCAGCATGCTAGCAACATCCTAACATTATGGTAAAACATGCCATCAACATGCTAATGATGCTAAAAATAAGATGGGAGTTTTTCGACATACCCTAACTGTTTTGAACCGGAATACACAGAGTTCACAGAGAGCTAGACAAGATGAGCGTTTGAGGTTAAAATGTATATAAATTGTATTGTTTTATTTTTTTTAAGAAAATGACAGATCGTTTCGCTAGATAAGACCCTTCTTCCTCGGCTGGGATCATTTAGAGCCCTGCATTTATGGAAGTTCAAACTTGCAGGCATCATATCAGTCCATTATATGGAGAAAAATCCTGAAATGTTTTCCTCAAAAAACATCATTTCTTTATGACTGAAGAAAGAAAGACATGAAGATCTTTGATGACAAGGAGGTTTTGTTCTGGAAGTGAACTTCTCCTTTAAATTTATTTTCATTTTACGTGAGTCAGACTTAACTGTAAGCGAGGCTTGTGGTTTGAGTCGAATGTTAATTCATCAGCTATTTTATACGGATTTTGTTTGCGGCTCATGTGTGAGTTGTTTCATTTCAAAGATCAGCTCATGTAAATCATTTGTTTGTAATTTAAACTACAATGAAGGCATTGAGTGTTTGATGTTCCGTGCAACCAGGCTGCACAAAACAAGTTTTGTCTTTTCATATGTTCCACTGTATTACTTTGTGGTGCCAGAAAATTCAGATTAACCAACAGTGGGTTTTCAAAAGCCAGTTCTTAAACTCTTAAGAATCGGCTCTGACACCTCTGGCAGTTGGTTTTGCAGTGCACAGGCGTTTGACTGTCTCTGCATCTGTGTCAGCGCTGCCGTTTGTTGTTGTTGTGAATCGAGGCTTTGTTTAGCATCTCCCTCTGTGATGATGTAAAGTCAGTGAGTGACAGACACGACCTGTGGCATCAACACACACCAGACCAACCTGACACTGACCCGCGACGCAGGCGTTTCAGTCGGCCGTAAAGTTGTCAGGGTCTGTAAGGGTCATGTGGGGGAAAACAGAAAAAAGTGTGCAAGAATTCACTAATAATGTATTTCTGTCACTGACAGTGTTTATGTGCATGAACTGTTTGCCTTGTTTTAGGAGAGATTCACTGAAGCAATTATGCAAATCAGGTAAAGGCATAAACAATTCCAAATAAATGTGCACAGAAGAGTCTCACAGGCCGCTTCTGAGTGCTAAATTGGAGAGGATGCTGCTGTCTATAAAGATATTGCATATGACACTCTTTTCCATTATCTGATGAATATCGGCTCTTGAATTATTGATCATGATATAATGTACACACACTGTTCAACATTTGCTTTCCATTGACAACGTAAAATTAATTGCACCATGAAATATTGCTGACTTCTGAAGAGCAAGAAAATGTAACTACTGTACTTACTGTAATTACAAAGTATGATTTGTGTAGACACGCTCAGGGGGCGCTGTAACTGTAACTCGCTGCTTAACTACCACAGTGTGACGCAACACTGGAGAAACTAACCAACTAATCATTACTGTTTTCTGAAACCGCAGAAACATGGTCGTGCCTGTCGTTTGAACCACAATGGTTCAACAAAAACTGTTGGTAATGTCATCACGCGCAGGTAGAAGATTGCAATATCTTTTCTAACTGTTCAAACTCACGATTTTTGTTAAATGGATGATCAAAACTACAAAAAGTCACATAGACTTCCACTGACAATACAATAAGACTTATAGACCCTGGTGAAAAAACCAGCATATGCTGGTTAGGTAGGTTTTGACGCTGGTTTATGCTGGTCCTTTGCTGGTTTAAGCTGGTCATGTTGCTGGTCAAGGACCAGCATAAACCAGCAAAGGACCAGCTTAAACCAACATACTTGCAACATGTTAATCATGCTAAAATATGTTAGCAACATGTTAATCATGCTATAATCATAATTAGCAACATTAATAATGTTAGGAACATGTTAGCAACATGCTAATCATGTTAAAATATGTTAGCAACCAATGATGCACCATTGTAGAAACAAATCTAGTCACGACCCTAAACCATAATTACATGGTTGCAACTCTGTCGTCTGAAACATCTGTCGTTGAACAACTTCTAATTGATTCAAGACCAAAATGTCATATTTTTATAGTTAATTTACACTAACAACAGAAAGCTGTTCATTTTTTAATTACATTAACATGCAGTATGGAATTGGTGTTTGCTTCAGTTCCATATTATGCAGCTCATTCAGTTCATTTAATCAACAGCATCTGATGACTACTTCACTTCGCTGATTGTTGACAGAATAAAACATATGGAAAATTCCACATCATAGTAACAAGAAACTATACTTCTAACCACAGGTGCAAAGTTTGTGAATGTGCATTTAAACTATGGTTTTGGGAAATGCACCCCTGATTGTTGGTGAGCAGAGAAAGAGCATGCAGAAATACTCCACAAGTGGCACAAGTGTTTAGTGAATGTTCCCCTTAAAAGGGAACACACGAGAGATGGGGGTATTTACAACTTATCAAATCACAATAGTTCAAATTCTATGTACTATTTTCCAAAACAAAGGTACCAGTCTGCACCGGATTTTCCAGCAGATAAAGATATTATCACTCAACGAGTGACATGTGTATTTTGCTGTCATAATAGTGTGCTGCTTTGCTGCTATGCTTATCTGGTGTTTGGAACACAAGAGCACAACTTGAGGAGGAGAATGAGGACGAGGAACGCTTACATGACCTCCACACACCCACCAAGCAAAACCCGCTTATGACTGATTTGTTGCGTCCAACCAATTAAAAATAATCCTTTGACTCTCTGTCCCTGTTTTATTCTCTTCTGACCACATTGTTTTTTCTTCTGTTCTCCCCAGACTGTGTTTACCGTGTTAAGGCTGTTGCTGAGATCAGGTGCTGCGCTGTGTATGCTGGTCGACGTAAAGTAAAATCACTCATTCTGTAAAGTAGTTGATTACTTGATTGAAGTTTAACATGTAAGTTTAACACAAATGCTTCAGTACATTCAGCAGTACACAATAACAATATCTCAAAGACAACAAGAACATAAATTATTATGAAATTACATGTTAAGTGGGTCAAAAAAGCACTCTGAAGTTCAGCTAATTGCATTTGATCTTAAACTATAAGACATTTGTATTTAATTGCATGCAGTTAAGCGTTTAAAAACATTTCAGCCTTAATTCCGTAACTAGATGAGTAAAGTTTGAGAACAAACTTTGAGTTGGCTTGAGAAAGCCTAGTCTGACGTAGTTGTAAAAGTATGAAAGTTGATGTTGCTTTCATGATTTAGCACATTACTTGCATGATTTAACATGTTGTTGGCATGTTTTAGCATGATTATCTTATTTGAATTGTTATAGGCTGATTACAATGTTGTTAGCATGTTACTAGCATGTTGTTAGCATGATTATCAAGTTAGTAGCATGATTCTAACATGATTAGCAAGTTACTAGCATGTTGTTAACATGATTACCATGTTATTAACATGTTTATTAGCATTTTATAGCTAGTATTAGCTACATTATTAGCTAGTTACTAACTTGTTGCTAGCATAATTAGCATGTTGCTAGAATGTTTCTAGCATGATTAGCATGTTACTAACATGTTGTTAGCATGATTAGCAATATACTAGAATGTTGCTAGCATAATTAACCAGTTACTAGCATGTTGCTAGTATGAGTAGCAAGTTACTAGCATGATTAGCATGTTACTAGCACGTTGTTAACATGATTAGCAAATTACTAGAAAGTTGCTAGCATGATGACCAAGTTACTAACATGTTGTTAGTATGATTACTATGTTACTAGCTTGCTAGCATGTTTCTATCATGATTAGCATATTACTAACATGTTGTTAGCATGATTAACATGTTGTTAGCAAGTTACTAGCAGTTTGTGGCATGATTTGCAACATACTAACATGTTGTTAGCATGTTTTTAGCATAATTAGCATGTTGCTAACATGAGTAACATGTTAATAGCATGTTGCTAACATGATTAGCAATTTACTAACATGTTGCTAGCATGATTAGCAATATACTACAATGTTGCTAGCATAATTAACCAGTTACTAGCATGTTGCTAGCATGAGTAGCAAGTTACTAGCATGATTAGCATGTTACTAGCACATTGTTAACATGATTAGCAAATTACTAGAAAGTTGCTAACATGATGAACAAGTTACTAGCATTTTGTTAGTATGATTACCATGTTACTAGCTTGCTAGCATGTTTCTATCATGATTAGCATATTACTAACATGTTGTTAGCATGATTAGCATGTTGTTAACAAGTTACTAGCAGTTTGTAGCATAATTTGCAACATACTAGCATGTTGTTAGCATGTTTTAGCACAATTAGCATGTTGTTAGCATAAGTAACATGTTAATAGCATGTTGCTAACATGATTACCAATTTACTAACATGTTGTTAGCATGATTAACATGTTTCTAACATGTTTAAACCAGCTAAAACCAGTTGATTCAGTAAAAACCAGCTAAAACCAGCCTAGGCTGGTTGTCTAGTCTTAGCTGGTTTAAGCTGAAAATAGCTGCTTTTAGGAGGTCTACCAGCTTGGCCAGCTAAAAAGTGGCCAAAACCACTTTAAAACCAGCTTGGGAGACCAGCTAAAGCAGCCATTCCGTTTAGGCTGGTTTTAGTTGTTTTTTTAAGTAGGGAGTAGTTAAGCTTTGCTACAGCAATAAACAGCTTAGATTGTTTAAAAGTCTTCACCCCCTCAATGAAAGTCTATGATATTTTGGGTGGTTTTTGATAGTCTGGTTTTCGAAAACCGTAAGCTGGATCAGTTAGAAAAGATATAGCAAGTAACTTCAGACCAGTCTGAAGGTCTGACCCAAGTTTGGTGGTTGTAGCTTTAAAGCTGTAGGAGGAGATACTGACTAAGTTTTGGCTCAGAAGAAGAAGCGCCTACATAGCAGATCAGTAGGTTGCTTTCTCAAGCCAACTTAATAAGTACTTCTTTTTACATGGTAATATCATACCTGTTTTGTCTTGTTTTTGTTTCTTTTGAACTGTAGCCATTGTTTTATCATTTCAAAAATTTGTTTTTTTAAGAAATGTTTTAAATGTGGCAGCCAGTGGATCTTTTGTATGTTCACGTGTTTGCATATTGACCTTTAAATCACCATCTGTAGGAAAATGAGATGGGCCAGTAGTTTTAAATACAGGACACCCCTTTCATAGTACGATAGACAGGCTTATGTTTCACAAAGCGATTTATGTCTCTGCGGTGCTTGAGTACTGGAGTTGTTGTAGTTCAGCATAAGACTATACAAAGTCCTAGACAAAAAGAAATAACATAACATTTTTATTTTCCCCTTAAGATTTTCTGCTCTGTGACATTTCAAACGCTTTCACGAAAGGTATCCTAGTCCCAGAGGAAGATTTTGTTTCTCGTAGGTTGCTCTTTTAAAGGTCAGGAAACTTACTGAACATTTCAGTTGTTTTAACTTCGATTTGGTAGCTTGGTAGTTTCTCACTGAACCAGACTTGTGTAGAGCGTGTTTTGTGGCCTTATAGGCTTACCCAAAAGTACCACGGTATCAACCAGTAATACAAAGGCACTTTAATACCATGGTATATCATATGGTATTAACATGGCACTTAATTGTTTTGAAAGTGCATCTGCAGTGTACTTCAAACCTCAAAAGTGTATTTTTAAAATACTGTAGCTGCAGATAATATAATTAGGCCACGTAAGTGTACTTAAAGTTTCATAGCACACTAAGTGCACTTTGTAATATTGTCTAAATAAAGGTTTTACTTTAAAAGCAATTTTGGTAACACTTTAGTTTAGGGATCAATTCTCACTATTAACTAGTTGCTTATTAGCATGCATATTACCAACTGTTTATTAGTACTTATAAAGCACATTTTAATGTCTTATCCTGCATGGCCATATTCTAGATCCCTTAATTCTTAACATTATTAACCTTACTAACTATTAATAAGCAGCAAATTAGGAGTTTATTAAGACAAAATTCATATTTAATAGTTAATAGTGTGAATTAAACTAAAGTGTGACCATACTTAATAGCTGTGCTTTAATAATATGCTTTATAAGTACACTTATTTTTATTTATTATTTTTTTATTGCATGCAGTCAAGTGTCTAAAAACATTACATTCAGCCTTAATTCTGTAACTAAATGAGTGAAGTTTGAGAACAAACTTTGAGTTGGCTTGAGAAAGCCTAGCTTGAAAGTTTGAAGCAGTTGTGAAAGTATGAAAGTTGATGTTGCTTTCATAATTTAGCACATTGCTTACATGATTTAACATGTTGTTCCCTGGTGAAAAAAACAGCATATGCTGGTTAGGTAGGTTTTGATGCTGGTTTATGCTGGTCCTTGACCAGCAACATGACCAGCAAAAACCAGCAAAGGACCAGCTTAAACCAGCATCAAAACCTACCTAACCAGCATATGCTGTTTTTTTCACCAGGGTTAGCATGTTTTAACATGCTTAGCTTTTGCTTGCATTTTTATAGGCCGATTACAATGGTAGTAGCATGTTACTAGCATGTTGTTAAAATGATTAGCATGTTATCAGCATGTTGTTACCATGATTAGCAAAGTTACTAGCATGTTGCTAACATGATTAACGTATTACCAGCATGTTGTTAACATGATTAGCATGTCGCTATCATGTTGTTAGCATGATTGAAATGTTGCTATCATGTTTCTAACATGATTAACATGTTGCTAGCATGTTGATAGCATGATTAGCATGTTGTTAACATGATTAGCAAGTTGCTATCATGTTTCTAACATGATTAACATGTTACTAGCATGTTGTTAGCATGATTAGCATGTTGTTAACATGATTAGCAAGTTGCTATCATGTTTCTAACATGATTAACATGTTACTAGCATGTTGTTAGCATGATTAGCATGTTGTTAACATGATTAGCAAGTTGCTATCATGTTTCTAACATGATTAACATGTTACTAACATGTTGTTAGCATGATTAGCATGTTGTTAACATGATTAGCACGTTGCTATCATGTTTCTAACATGATTAACATATTACAGCATGTTGTTAACATGATTAGCATGTCGCTATCATGTTGTTAGCATGATTGAAATGTTGCTATCATGTTTCTAACATGATTAGCATGTTGCTAGCATGTTGTTAGCATGATTAGCATGTTGTTAACATGATTAGCAAGTTGCTATCATGTTTCTAACATGATTAACATATTACCAGCATGTTGTTAACATGATTAGCATGTCGCTATCATGTTGTTAGCATGATTGAAATGTTGCTATCATGTTTCTAACATGATTAACATGTTGCTAGCATGTTGTTAGCATGATTAGCATGTTGTTAACATGATTATCAAGTTGCTATCATGTTTCTAACATGATTAACATGTTACTAACATGTTGTTAGCATGATTAGCATGTTGTTAACATGATTAGCACGTTGCTATCATGTTTCTAACATGATTAACATATTACAGCATGTTGTTAACATGATTAGCATGTCGCTATCATGTTGTTAGCATGATTGAAATGTTGCTATCATGTTTCTAACATGATTAGCATGTTGCTAGCATGTTGTTAGCATGATTAGCATGTTGTTAACATGATTAGCAAGTTGCTATCATGTTTCTAACATGATTAACATATTACCAGCATGTTGTTAACATGACTAGCATGTCGCTATCATGTTGTTAGCATGATTGAAATGTTGCTATCATGTTTCTAACATGATTAACATGTTGCTAGCATGTTGTTAGCATGATTAGCATGTTGTTAACATGATTATCAAGTTGCTATCATGTTTCTAACATGATTAACATGTTACTAGCATGTTGTTAGCATGATTAGCATGTTGTTAACATGATTAGCAAGTTGCTATCATGTTTCTAACATGATTAACAAGTTACTAGCATGTTGTTAGCATGTTGTCATCATGATTAGCATTTCGTTAACATGATTAGCAACTTGCTATCATGTTTCTAACATGATTAACATTTTACTAGCATGTTGTTAGCATTATTAGCATGATTACCATGTTGCTAGCATGTTGTTTGCATGATTTGCATGCGTGTTTCCAGCATAATTAGCATGTTATTAGCATGTTGCTAGCATGATTAACATGTTTAAACCATCTTAAACACTTGATTCAGTAAAAAACAGCTAAAACCAATCTAGTACAGCCTTAAGTGTACTTAAAGTTTCTTAACACACTTAAGTGCACTTTGTAATATTTTCTAAATAAAGGTTTTACTTTAAAAGCATTTTCAATAACACGTTAGTTTAGGGATCAATTCTCACTATTAACTAGTTGCTTATTAGCATGCACATTACCAGCATATTTGCTGTTTATTAGTATTTATAAAGCACATATTAATGTCTTATTCTGCATGGCCATGTTCTAGATCCCTTAATCCTTAACATAACAATTTTACTAACTATTAATAAGCAGAAAATTAGGAGTTTATTGAGACAAATATTATATTTAATAGTGTGAATTTGTCCCTAAACTAAAGTGTGACCGTACTTAATAACAATGCTTTAATAATATTGTGTCATGCTTTATAGAAGTACACTTATTTTGAAAGTGTATGCCTTTTTACATGAAAATATCATACCTGTCCCATACCTGTCCAAAACATTGCAGTACTGTGATACCATGTGGAAACCCTTAACACCACAGTACATTTTGATGCCTTTTTGTGTCATATCTGCAGTGGGTACGAGTTCAGACTGATAATCTGGATAATAATGACTGCAGTGTTTCTCAGTGGGCGAGCAATGAGCCTGGGGCGTTCCACTACCCATAATCCTCCTGTCATACCAGTCATTTATGATGGTGACACAGAGAGAGAACTGCTAATGACTACTGTGGTGTCACAACATCACACTTAAATTCACCTGACAAGCTCACAGCTCCAGATTTGAGGAGCGGTACAAGTGGCCGCAGGGGGAACGACTGTGTGTGATTGACACAAGCTTGTCACAGTGTGTGTGCACCACAAACAGACATTATTAGGGGTTATTTTTGGTCCCCCAACAGTGTGTGTGTGTGAGTGGGTGGGAGTGTTTGTGTCTCTGGAGGGCTTGCTCTAGAATCATTGTAAATTTAATCAGCATTGTCAACACGGCTACTTTAAATGACTGATTAATGAAGAAAACATGCAAAAGAAAACATAAAATGTCATATTGTAAATTACCTTACTGGTATTGTTAGAACACAAACTTGTCTAAGTGCATGCGAGTGTGTGTGTACAGTTTATATTTGTGAAGAAAAATGTCTTTAAATATATTGCACATGTCAAAAACCCAACTTCTAATGGGTTGCACGTTATTTGAAGGCTTATAAATCAGCCGTTGTTTTAAGAGTGAGTTTGCTTTTAAAATGACAGAACGGAAGTTCTCTATGAGTGTGCGTTGTTTATCTTTGAGGTTTGCACAGATGTAGCTCTTCTTGAATGGGTGGTAAAGGGTAAAAAAGACATTTGGGTTAAAAAAAAATGAACCGAGCTTGTTTATCTTGGCCATGGTGCAGAAAAACCGAAGGATTTAATGATCAGTGAACTTCCCTGTTCATCGAGCTTTGTGTTTACCCATGAGACCAAACCCAAATACTCTAATGTCAGAGTATACTGAAACCGTTTTGGATAACATGGCAGCTTTGGAAGAGTGCGTGTGTGTTTAGTGCATTAATACCATTTTTTTTCCTGTTGAGGTTACAGTATTTATAAAAGCAATATAAGTCTATGCAATGTCCCCATTTAGCTAGTTAAGTAAATGTGAGTGTGTGTGTGCAGAGGGAGGGGATGTTCTTCAGATGCAACATCTTGCTGTGTTTAATTTAACCTTGGTGTGGAAAGTATCGACTGCCAGTGATTAAGTTTATTACAGTTTACATTTGCAAATGTTTATGTAATCCCACACTACTGCTGAATTCAGTTATAAATAAGCACTTAAATATACTCAACATGATGTTTTACTGCTGTTGACACTTAAAATTAGTATAAACGGTGGTTCACTCAAAATTGATGGGCATCATTTACTCATTGTTTTGAGAAATCACAGTTAATAAAAATGTGACATGAAATACAATGTCTAGAAATTCCCCCAAAAGTATGTATTTTCTTGGCCTGAATTATCTCTTGACTAGAACTCCAGTTATCATGACAGTCAGAATGACAGTTTAACTAGACAGTTAAAGGTTTAGTTCACACAAACATGACAATTCTGTCATTAATTACTCACCCTCATTTCGTTCCAAATGGATAAGACCGTCATTCATCTTCGGAAAACAAATTAAGATATTTTGGATGAAATCCGAGAGCTTTCTAACCCTGCATAGACAGCAAGGGTCCTACCACAGTCAAGGCACAGAAAGGTTACTAAGTAATTAGGTAAGTAATTAGTTTCTGTAATTTAATTACAGTAACTAATTAATGGATTACTAAAGTAATGGATTACTCTTATTTTTTATGTAATTTAATTACAGTTACTTCTTATGTAATTGAACTTCACAATACAACAGTGAATTTAACATCAAAATGCAAAGTCTAACATTACAATTTTTGCCCAACTCAATCCGAGTCATTAGCGATCTTCAAGAATTTGGCCCTCTAACTCTAGCACTCTCTGTTCTAATTCTATTCTTTATTTAAAAAAATGCCCTTTTGGACTTATACACATTTACTTACTGCTTGTTTTCTTTAAAAAACAAAACAAAACAAAACAAAACAAAAACTAACACTAGCTTCTCTGTTTTCTCTTTTTGTATTGTATCAATTTTTTTTATCTTTGTTTATCATAGATTTAACAAAAAGCAGAAATTGAAGGCCTTGAGACTTGTCATAGCACTTGCATGTTATTGCTCTTTTGTTGATTTTGATTGCTTCCAATGTCCTTTTTTGTAAGTCGCTTTGGATAAAAGCGTCTGCTAAATGTCTAAATGTAAATATAATGTAAATGTAAAATGCATGTTTTTTATTTTCCCCTTTTCACTTTAAATACTTCGGTGAGTTAATAAGAATGTTGGTATCACTTGTGTCAATTTCTCACTATTAACTAGTTGGTTATTAGCATGAATATTACTGGGATATTGGCTGTTTATTACTTAAAAAGAACATATTCATGTTTTATTCTGACCTTATTCTAAGTCTGAATTGTTAATCCTACCCAATTCTTAAACTACTTTACTAAGTATTAATAAGCAGTAATTAGGAGTATACTGAGGCAAAAGTCATAATTAATAGTTAGTTATTAGTAAGAATTTGACTCTAATCTAAAGTGTAACCAGAATAATTTCATGTCTATTCTTGTATCATTAACTTGTCAAGGTTGATATAGAAATTAATTAGTAATAAGTAATTAAATAATTTGTACAGTAATCTAATTAAACTGTGGAAGATGTAATTAGTAACTAGTAATTAATTACTTTTTTAGAGTAACTGGTAAGGACATTGTTTAAATAGTTCATGTGACATCAGTGGTTCAACCATAATGTTATGAAGCTGCAAAGAAAACAAAATATGGACTTTATTCAACAATTTCTTATCTTCTGTGTCAGTTTCCGCTGACATTCATGACACTACCATGTACCCTGTCAGAGCGCCGGCTCCTGCGTCAGCAGCACCACATGCGTCATGGTGCTCTCGTGAATGCACATCGATTGACATGGAAGAGAAGAAATTGTTGAATAAAGTCATTATAGTTGAACCACTGATGTCACATGGACTATTTTATTGATGTTCTCTCTTCCTGCGCTTTGAATGCGGTAGTTGTGTTGCTGTCTATGGAGGGTCAAAAAGCTTTTGGATTTCCTAAAAAATATCTTAAGTTGCATTCTGAAGATGAATGAAGGTCTTCTGTCTTAAAGGAGAAGTCCACTTTCAGAACAGCAATTCACAAATAATTAACTCACCCTTTAGGTCATCCAAGATGTTCATGTCTTTCTGTCTTCAGTCGTAAAGAAATTATGGTTTTCGAGGAAAGAATTTCAGGATTTTTCTTCATATAATGGACTTCAATTGTGCCCCCAATTTTGAACTTCCAAAATGTAGTTTAAATGCAGCTTCAAAGGCTCTAAACGATCCCAGCTGAAGAAGAAGCGTCTTATCTAGTGAAACGATCGTGAAACAACGTCATTGTTTTCGGAGCACAGGCTCTGGGATGTGCGTTCACGACACTACATACAACTGAATCAGGTTGAAAGGTCACGCCGAACGTAGGCAGAACTACAGACCCAGTGTTTACAAAGACTAAGGAAGTGCAAGTAAGTCAAACGCTGTTTACAAACAAAAAGGTACAATGTGTCGGACGATTCTGAAGTTGTAGGAGAAAATAAGATGCAGTTTTTCGACATACTCTACCTTTTTAGCCAGAGTACACAGACGATGAACTTAGGCGTGATTCGTAGTAGTGATGGGAAGTTTGAATCATTTTACCAACTCGGATCTTTGAGTCTCGTTCAGCAAAATTAACAAATCTTTTTTTCAAGTCATTTCGTTCATTTTAGCAAAATTAGCATCACATGACAGCCCCATAAGATGAACGAACGACTCAAAAAACTCGAAGACTCGAAACAGGTGAACTAATTCCAGTACAGAACCTAATAGGATGTTGCGCATGCACGACTGAATGACTCAATCCCCGAGATGACTCGTTCTTCGCGAGTCACATTAAAGATTCGTTCAAAATGAACGAATCGTTCAAGAACGACCCGTGGACGCGCATCCGAGGGCCTGTGCTACACAAGCTTTTGTGCTTAAAAAGTATACAAATTTTTATTTTTCGAAAAAATGACAGATCATTTCGCTAGATAAGACCCTTCTTCCTCAACTGGGATCATTTAGAGCCTTTGAAGCTGCATTTAAACTACATTTTGGAAGCTCAAAATCAGGGCACAATTGCAGTCCATTATATGAAGAAAACTCCTGAAATTCTTTCCTCAAAAAACATAATTTCTTTACGACTGAAGACAGAAAGACATGAACATCTTGAATGACAAAGGGGTGAGTAAATTATTTGTAAACTGTTGTTCTGGAAGTGGACTTCTTTAATGACAGAGTTTTCATTTTTGAATGATTTATTCCTCTAATGTTCTTGTTTCTTGTACCACAACAAAGGGCAAAACACAATTTTGCAATGTCTACGACACAGCGACTGCACTGTTGCTCTGTGTGATTCCAGGTCTGTGATCCGAGAGATCCGGTGGGATCTGACAGAGGTGTGTCGTTGAGTTCAACTCTGATCAGCGGAAGGAACATTCATCTTCTGATTGAACGCAGTGGTTGGAAAGAACTTGTCACATATTATCACTATATAGTGTGGAATGTTTTTTTACATTTCCCTTTTTTACATTTGACGTGTTTACAGATCAGTGAAAAACCAATGAATGATTTTGTCAGCACAAAGCAACGAGCGAAGACAACACGCACACACACACACACACCATCGGTCTCCTGTTTGCTTGTGTGTGTGTGTTTATTCTAATCCATTATTTAATGTCATGCATCATGCTTCCCGATCTCATTTATATACCTATATTCATCTCTAACCATATCAAAATGTCAGTACCAAAGTTCAGGGTGTAACAATCAATCACTAAATGTGCCTGATGTTTATTACCCATACTAAACAAGCAGGAGACAGGGAGAAATAGAATAGACACAGTTTTCCACAGTTGGAATATGAGTCCTTATAAGGCACTAAAGAGAAAGATATTATTAGCTTAGTTTCCTAAGTCAAGCATTACTATTAATATTGCTCAAACACAGGGAACTTAAGCAAGAATGAGATATAAAGGTCATAAATGATGGCTCAACTTGTGCAGACTGGTCTTTTTTGATTTTGATTGGTCTTATGATTAGATGGATGATGAAATGTACAAAAAAGGTCCCTTAGACTTACAGTGACATGAGTCATATAGAGCTCAAAATATCAGAGCCAAGTACCATCTTTGATTGTCTGATTAAATCCACTGATGTCATAGCTTGATTTAGTTGGTGCTTGGAACTTTCCTCTTTCATTTACAGTGAAAAATGGATTGCTGAATACAGCGCTTCTGAGTCAGAGGCAACATCTTGCCTTTTGTAGATTACCTTGCTGCTTTCTTTTTAGTACAAGAATAAAACTGCAGTGAACATACAGTACACAGTTCTGAACCGCTGTCACAGATTTGGAGGTGAGCTCTTTTGGCTTGAGCTACTAAACAACCACCTAGTAACCCCTCACAACACAAGAAAAGTACATACAGTATTAGTGCACTTTTTGATAATATTGCTCTGTATTTTACACAGAATGTAGTCCTCCATACCGAGAGGTTTTCCATTGTTCTTCTATGGAAATGTGCACTAGATGGACATGTTTGACTGCTGCACTTGTGTCTTTTGCAGCATCTCATGCATGATGTGCCATTCTAAAAACCCTGCACTCAACTTAAAAAAGGTCAGCTTTAAAAAAACATGCACAAAAATGCATTTTGTATAACTGACTCCTAACTGCGTGTGTTTGTGTTAAATTGTCTGGGACTTGTGAAAAACTATATTTAGTGTGCACTTGTATTTTTCAAATCTTAGCAGTACATTTTTCAAAAACCACTTATTACAAGTTTCTTAACAGACTTAAGTACACTTTTAAAAAGTGCACTTAGTAAGTAATGTCATATTAAAATGTTATTTTTTAATCGTTAAGTTTTAGTAATCTTTTCTCATGGTTTATAGAACTATTTGATTATAATTTTACCTTTAGTGTTGATAATAATTTAAAAATTTACTCATTTAATATGCACTAAATTGCAATATATTTAAATACATGGCATCCAAGTTTCAATAGAAATTATATTAAAGTACATTTATATACATTTACAATTTAAACACATTTTAAAGACAGCCCTAGTGAAAAATAAATATACTAAAATACATTCATTTCATGCTAAGTTTACTACAAACACATGTACATATTATGCAATTGTACTTTTAGTATACTAAACTTACATATTTAAAGTCTTATTTAAGCTTAACGCACTTTAATTGCGCAGAAGTAGTGCTGAAGTCCAACTAAATATATACTATTAAATAAGAATATTTGATTGTGCTAAGGTGGAACTATTGCAACTATACTTTAGGTGCACTTTAAATATTTAGCTTTTAAAGACTGATATTATTTAAAGATCAAACAGTTCTCGTCAATAGTGACATTAAAACATATTTTAGACTTAATATTAAGAAACGTGCATTGTGCACAAGTAGTACTCCAAATAAAGTTTAATTACAATTTCATATCAGTAAGTCTTGAGCGATATGCTAGTAAATATGTTAACAGACTTGAACTATACTTAGTATAAACTAAATGCATTTTAAATCTATTACTTTTTTACTAGGGAACAGAAGTAATTATGAAATCACATATAAAAATGTATTTCAGTCTTACTTAAGAGGGTAAAAAAAAGCACTTGAAAGTTTAATATACATTTAAACTATCAAACATTTCAGTTTTATTGTTACTAGCATGCAAGTGTTCAAAAACATTTATTTTGAACCTTTAGTATATACCGTTTTTAAAAGTATGTTTTAAAAATGTTTTCAGTACATCTCTCTCTGTATCTGTTTTTCTCAAACTGTCTGTTGCAGAAGATGCAGCAGAAATATTAAAGTGTGATTTCTTCAGTTCTATTTTTTCCTTCCTGTGTGTGTGTGAATGTGTGAAGCTGTCAGCTGAGATTTTGTTCAAACACTAAAGAATTAATTAAAAAGGTGTTAAAACACACGACTCTAGACACAACACAGACCCCTGCTCTCCTCTCACACCCCCTCCACACTCACTTCTCTAGAACTCGACTATCTCATCTGTAA
Organism: Labeo rohita; assembly: GCF_022985175.1. Classification (NCBI taxonomy): domain Eukaryota; kingdom Metazoa; phylum Chordata; class Actinopteri; order Cypriniformes; family Cyprinidae; genus Labeo; species Labeo rohita. The sequence continues at coordinate 33,049,647 of NC_066886.1, read as the reverse complement.
CAGCAAAACAAATATGTTATTTTACATAAACAAATAATGCTGAGTGTGTGCGTGTGCTGATTTGTTTGAGCATGAATATATTATAAACATGAATGCAGAATGTGGAGGTCAGAAATGAAGAAGACACGTATATGTCCCATAAGACCCACGGGGTTACTGCTCGGCATTCTGGACGATGAAATCATTTATTTATTTTTTTTTCCATTTACAAGATTGAGAGAGACAAAGAGATAAATATAACGCATGAGAGCTCATAATTCGATGGGGAAATAACAAAATGACAATAACTATTTGCCAAGCTCTTATTTCAATAACATATTTCTAAAATGAGCAATACAATCTGACATGAATAAAAGCTGTTTTTCACAAAATATTACTTTAATAATAGACTGCCAATAAGCTCAAGTGATGATTATGATTTGGTTATTTGTTGTCATACACTGAATTTCTTTAAAAGCACCCAATTACCAGTTAAACCAAGAGTCTTTGCTGTCGCTCTGAACGCAATTCCAAAAAGTGTAATGTTATTTTAAGAAGCTCTAGTTCAGTGGAAATCAACACTGATGATTTTTGTGTAAATGTTTATATTGGTAATGTTGATGTTTTAAAACACCAATGTTCTTTGTTTTCTGTATTTTCCTGTGCCAAATGTTTTTTTCATTTTCCACGCTTATTTCCAGTAGATCTTACCAAATATTTTTTTTTTTTATTTGGTAAGATCTACTGGAAGTAAGCATGGAAAATGCAAAACATTAACACAATTAAAGAAGTGTTCTACAAAATACTACTAGGATTTGTCCAGTCAAGCAAGTGTTGGGAAATCCAGTTCACAATATAAGCAGAAGATTCATTAAAATCTTTGTTAAGCAAGTATAAATTGTTCTTTCTGAAGTGGAATTGTTTTTCTAGGAGGAGGAACTTCTGGTTATGCATTATCTCATAAAACAGTGTAGGCAGTGCTTTACAGTAAGTTACATCAGGTCCTTTCCTGGTATCCTCATACAGATATAAAAAAGTAATCAGGTTTACTTTTCCAGCTCGTCATGAGTTAGAAGTAGTATGTAAAATGTTCCCCTCCTACTAGACTTCTATTATAAGTGTAATTGAGTAAACATTATCAGTGGTTTACACTCTTGAAGTTATTGTTTGTGTGATTGACAGGAGATCAACATTTCTTTAAATCTGAGTATGTTTCTACAACATCTCTTTACGAATCTCATACGCTCATAACTTAACAAGCTCTAATGAAGATGTGCTGTGAACACATGAAAGCTCTCTGCGTTTCTGAGAACAGATTTGTACTGAGGGAATTCCTGTTTCTGAAGAAGAGAAAACTCATCTTTACTTTCCTATCTCAAACCTAATGTTGCTATAGGCTACCTCTCTCGTTCCCACTCGTTTTGCTGTCTTTGTCTCTCTCTATTTCTCTCTCCCTCTTCTGTCTTCCTCTAAGGAGAACACTCTGATTTCTGAAAGCTTCTCCAGTGAGGTCCCTGAGGGACAGACTCGACATGAAAACAGCTTCTGCGCTTATTTCTCTCCTACTCTAAACCAGCAGCCATCACCACATGAACAATAAATGACAAAAACAGACAGCGAGTGATGATCTGACTTCTGAAATGGGAACCTTGTGTAGAATGTGAGAGTTATAATTTGGAAGTCCAACTGCATTTGCAAGGAAACACAGCAGCAGTGCTTACAGAGAGCAAAAGAATACAGCGCAAGTTCAGTTCACTTTGCAAATACTCTACTGTTTGGATTTGATAAAAAGTGGCAGTAAAAATACTACAAATGACATACATTTGTTCAAAACTGTATCATATGTATGACTATATCTATCTATCTATCTATCTATCTATCTGTGTATCTATCGATCAGTCAAAGGTTTTTTAAAGAAGTCTCTTCTGCTCACCAAGCCTGCATTTATTTGATCTAAAATACGGCAAAAGCAGCAATATTATAAAATATTTTTCCTATTTAAAATAACTGCTTTCTATTTTACTATATTCTAAACTGTAATTGATTTCTGTGATCAAAGCTGAATTTTCGGCATCATTACTCCAGTGTCACATGATCCTTCAAAAATCATTCTAATATGCTGATTTGCTGTTCAAGAAACATTTTCTTTAAAATTATTATTAATATCAATATTTAAAACAGTTGAGTACATTTTCAGGTTTTTTTGATGAATATATTTTGATTATTATCTGAAATAACAAAGCTTTTGTAACATTATACAATACAGTTCAGAAGCCTGGAGTCAACATACTTTTATTAAATATTTAATTAAATTTCTTTATTTATTGGGAGGGGGGGTTATAGAAATTAATGCTTTTATTTAGCAAAGATGCTTTAAATATATCAAAAGTGACGATAAAGACATTTATAATGTTACCAAAGGTTTCTATTTCAGATAAATGCTGCTCTTTTGAACTGTCTATTCATCAGAGACACCTGAAAAAATTGTACTCAGCTGTGTTCAACATAATAATAATAATATTAAAAATAATAAATGTTTTTAGCAGCAAATCAGAATATTAGAATGATTTCTGAAGGATCATGTTGACTGGAGTAATGATGCTAAAAATCCAGCTTTGAAATCACAGGAATAAATTACATTTGAATATTTCTAATAAAAAATAGTAAAATAGTAGAAATATTTAAAAATTTTATCTTAAAATAAAATCAGTTTGTTTGTGTTTTTTGGAACACAAATGAAGACATTTTGAAGAATATTTGGACTGTTTGTCCATATAATGACAGTTAATTAAAAAATAAATAAATAAAAATAAAAATAATAATGATAATAATAATAATAAAATCATATTAAGAAACATAAAATTAATACCCGTGATTCCTGGCTATATATAGAGGTGTTATGAAGTGAAACGATCAGTCTGTGCAAGAAACTGTGCGTTGTTACCTGTAATCCAGAGCCTCAGACAAACAGTTCAGAGTGTTGTTTGGTTCACAAATGAATCATTCTTTTGAACCGGTTCTTTTTGGGGAACTAGTTGAACCAGTTCATCAAAGCAGACTGAGGCATCCGAAACTGTTTGTGTCTCAAGCAGCACAGATCTACAAGTTACTCAATCAAAACTCACTTTTTGACGTGTCTGACTAAAAATAGCGGTGTATATCTGATCCTGTGATGAATGAACTGATTCAGGGCTCCAGTTCCTCCAACAGTGACTGAAGTGAGGAGACAGTTCAACTCGGACCAAAGACAGATGAGCCGCTGAATGAAGAGGCCAAATGAATGTTTTTATGTAAAAATGTGAGCTGGTACAGACAAGTTTATTCACTTTTTATGCTTTAGACATGCAAAACATCCAGGTTTCACAACATTATTAATAATATAATTGTGTATATGTTATGTCATTGCGTGATTACGTAAACAAACTAGTGAACTGAACCTGTTCATAGACACAAATAGTCCAAAAGAACCACTTCGCTGAAAAGAATCATATTTCCCCTTGTGCCTGATGCTCTGGATTACAGATAATGATACTGTAAATATTGTTCAGTTTCTTGCACAAACTGATTGTTTCACTTCGTAAGACCTCAATATATCATCAGGAGCTACGTGGATTCATTTTGTGCTTTTTGACATGCTTATTTTGACTCCCAAAAACAGCTACTGAACTGTATTTTATGAGTCACTAAAGAGCATGGTTTCAGCTAAAAATCTTCTTCAATGTTCTATCGAAGAAAACGATTTAGCTACATATTGGCTTGAAGGTGATGAAATTAACAGCAAATGTTCATTTTCAGGTGAACTGTCCCTTTAAGGGACAGCTACAAAGGGAAGTTTGAATGGAGTTTAAGTGGCTTAACAAGATTAATAATCAAGGGTAGGGCTTAAGAACGAACCCTAAGATGAACATCATCATACTGCGGTCTTGCAAGCACTGTAATAAAGTTGGTGGTGTGATTAGTTGTGTGGTGGCAAAGCCGTGGGCCTCCTCGTCTGGGATCGGCACCAACTCTGCAGTGACGTTTACTCCTGTGAGGAGCTGTCAGCTTTTAAAAGACGCACAGCAGAGATGCCTCACTGTGAGTGAATGCTTGGCACAGCATTGTGAGCCTTCACTATTTCCATACTGGAAAAACAGAGAGAGGAAACACGCACGGAACAAAAATGGGTAAAATGTAAAAAAGAAATGGAGAGACAGGGAGGGAAAGTGTGAGCAATGATGGAGGGTGAAATTCATTGGAAAGACTGATCTAGACTGCTTGGCTTTCAATCTGATGTAAAGGTCAGAGCTTCTTATACAGTACAAAACTGGGAGCACAAAAGAAAAGTGCACAGATTAAAAGAGCATCCGGCAGGAAAGAAAAAAAACAGTGTTTGTTCTGAGCTGTGTTCTATGGGCTTTAAAACTAAAACAATTATCTTAATATTTTATTAATATTAGTGCTATTTTTATGTTTTTCTTTTTTCTTCAAAGAAGAAGAATGATTTAAAACGAACATTCAATTAAATTCAAAATACATTGTATGGGGCAAAATGATTGATTTTTCTTTTATGCCAAAAATCATTAGGATATTAAGTAAAGATTATGTTCCATGAAGATATTTTGTAAATTTCCTACCATAAATATATCAAAACTTAATTTTTGATTAGTGATATGCATGGCTAAGAACTTCATTTGGACAACTTTAAAGGCAATTTTCTCAATATATATATATATATATATTTTTTTTTTTTTTTGCACCCTCAGATTCCAGATTTTCAAATAGTTGTATCTCGGCCAAATATTGTCCTATCCTAACAAACCATACATCAACGGAAAGCTTATTTATTCAGATTTCAGATGTCTGATGTTTAAATCTCAATTAAAAAAAAAAAAAAAAAAAAAACCCTTATGACTGGTTTTGTGGTCCAGGGTCACATATAATCTCTTTACATTTACACAAGTTACGTTTCCATCAGCATTTTTGCCACTTTGAGTCAGGAGACAAGGAACTAGTTCAATGAAACAACCTCAGTGGCCAAATAAAATATCAATTACAATCATAATTAACATATTGTGAATACCTCTCTATCTCTCTCATTCGGCACAAATCCAAATATTCCATAATATTTCCATATTTGTGCTGCATCCAAATGCTAAACTATTATTTATTATGTAAATTATAGACTTGCACTGATGTTCGGTTCACTGTTGTTTTATGTTGATAAAGTAATGTTACATACTGTGCAGTCAAGTTAGCACTGCTAGAATCGCGCCGGCGTGATTACTTCATCTTTCCTCATACCAGCAAAATCAACTTAAACAAAAAACACATAGGATGTCGCTTTCTCCATTTGAGTTTCCTTTCTGTCTCAAAACTGTGCTGAAACTCAGCAAATATAGGCTACATTATGTTACACAGTTTTGTCTATCAGTTAACTAAATTAAATATGTCAAGTATCTATTCCTTGTATGTATATATGTACTGCAGATTTTATAGCATATATATGACATTAATTTGATATAATATTTAATATTTTCACATGTAGGTGGAATTTAATTTGTACTGCTATCTGTTTAAAAGAAATGAAAAGAATAATATTTTATAAGATAAAAATAATAAAAATGTAATTACATATAAAAATATTATTACAAGTTTCACTACAATTCTAATTGTTTTAATCTGTTGTTGCTACACTTATTTTGATGTGTTGACTGACATACAAAAGCACATGTAAAGTACTTTTACAATACTTTTTCTATTTCTAATTTCTATTTTCTAGTTTTCCTAATGTACTAAATTGCAACTCATTAATACAAGTGTAATTACAAATACATTTAATTTAATGACATCCAAGTTTCAGTAGTATATTTTAGTACGCCGTAAATGCTCATTACTACATCTGCCAGTGCACCTTAGCTTTATATGATGAAACATGAAAGATGAAATTACATATAAATGATGTCATTATTGCATATGAATTATGACAATTACAAAAATACATGTTAAAATAAAATCATGAAATGACATACATACAGTATGCATATAACTGAGTCCTGCTTGCAGTAAGTGGGTGAAAAAAGCAGTTTTAAGGTTGATAGCATTATGTATATATAGAAATTATAATACATATTCACTGAATTTCATCTTTGAACAGTAAGTGTCTGAAAACATTACATTCGGTTCACACTTAAGTATATTCTTTCAAAGAACGTTGTTTATGTAATTGGTGCTCTTTCTAAAAGAATGCTACAGTGTATTTTTTTTTTTCCACTGTGGCATTGGCTAAGAAGTAAAACATTCCTCCGGGCATAAAACATCTGATCTGTGGCAGAGTGTAACCACTAAAATGAGCTAGAAACAAGAGAAATCACTCCTGGTCTTGTTTTTCTGTGTGGGACGTATAGATTACTTTCATTGTTTCTCATCATCTGCAGCCCAAATACACACTAACAGGAAACACTGATTCTGAATCAATAGCCTCTTCTCTGACGACACAGTTCAAATTTAGCAGCATGAACTCATTAGCTGTGCTCCAAACCCTCGCATCCAGCCATCACAAACACCCTGTTAAAGCAAACACTGATCCAAACAAGCTGGAATCACTTTAAGATACCTCATTTTGGCCAATCCAAGATGCTTTTCAATGAGCTCAAAATAAATAAATAAATAAATAAACAAACAAACAAACGATACAAAAAGTTACAAAAAAACAGAGACTGTGCCTTTTCAAATTTTCCAAAAATCAGTTTTTTTGTTATCATGTTTTTATTGTGTTAGTTAGCTGTATTTTTTTTAGTTATTTTTACTTAATTAAAATAACCCAACTGCAGTTCAAGATTAATTGAAATGCACAATGAAATAACATGATTTGTCTGTTTTTGCAAATTATATATATATATATATATATATATATTTTGAACAATTATTTAAAAAATATTGAAATATATTATTATTATTACTATTATTATTTTGAACAATTATTAAATATATATATATATCATGCTCAAGTACTTGTTTTGATGTACTGAATAATATGCTATGTGTAAGTACTTATGTCCTTATTATTATATTACGTTTAAAGTAAACATATTTCGAATGTACTAAATGTACATCATTACAAATGTGAAATTACAAATATATATTTAAATATATGACACAATTTTTTGCAAATTTTTTTTTTTTGCAAAATATATATTTTTGTTTTGTGTTAAAAAATATGTATATATATATATATATATATATATATTTACCATGCTCAAGTACTTTACAAATATATTACAAATATATATTTAAATATATGAATATATGAAATTTAAAGTCAATAGTTTACAGTGCATTCGACAGTACGCTTTAACCCATACTATGAAATTATAATTATAATACAATAATTATTATAAATATAATTATAATTATATGTACTTAAGTCCTAATAAATGCACACTTAAGTCAAACAAATTGCATTTAATATGAATTTAAACTATAATTTTATTTTATTTAACTGTAATGAACATACAATTAGGTATTTCATTCCATGCTTACATCAGACTCTACTGGATGCTTTAAGGTTAATTAACACAGGACACGTTCTTGTGTTCCATTCGCACTGTTTTTTAATTATTGTTTTGTGTACTAATGCCTCAGACAAACATCAACACTGTGTTTTTTTTTAAAAAACTGTCCCGATCCCTGCATTCTGTTCCGTTCCACCGCGCTCCATCGTGCTGTTTATGACCGAAAGAACACGTTCTGTGTGAACTTCCCTTCAGTGGCCTGTGCAGACAGTAGCCAGTGAGGCGGCTCACTAGGATTTGGGACAGAGCCAGCATCAACACACATCTCTGTGTGATCTGATCTGATATCAGTCCAGACCGACGCACACTGACCTTTGTCTGAAAGTGCAGAAGGTATATATGGGTTATTCTCAGTGTGTGTGTGTGTGTGTGTGTGTGTTTGTGCTAGCCTGCATATCTCTAATGTGTGATTAAACATAAAGGTCAGCTGTCGACACAGTGAGAGGCTGGATTTTGCCCCTTGGTGTTTTTTTTTTTTAAATCAATTTATAACATGGCAATAGAGATATCTGTGACTGACTGACTAAATGTAGGTCACGCGATAACACTGGTACATTACAGGGCTTGACGTGACGCCTGTAAAATGTGTTTTGTTAGAGAGAGACGGATGTGCTTTGCTCTCTGAGGGTGTTCATTTGATTCTGGGTGTTTAATTGTACACAGGCTGCTGCCCTGTGTGATGATGATTTTACACAATTCTTTGGTAAAGTGTTGACTGAGAGTCAAGCCTTATATTATGAAGCGTTCTTCAAAACCCACAGAGCGCCACAGGAATGAGTCCTAAAACCCACAAATGAGTAAACATGATTGCATTTCCTGTTACATTGCTGCTTGCTCTTTACAGTCGGAAGTGTTATCCTTAAATCACATGACCTTCTGTAAGTGACATAATTTCCTTGAAAGAGAAGAATTTCTAAAACAAAGATTTAGTTGCAAGCTATTCTCTCTTTTCCTCATTCTTTAGAAAATCGAAAAAAAATGTATCTATTTTTATTTCCTTTCTAAATGTTAATCTTCTTTTAGCGTGTTAGTAATGGGCTTAAAGCATAATAAACATTCACCCTATTAAGGTGACATATTGCATTGTAAAAATGTCATGTGCTACGAGAGGGTGGAGAAGTTTCCTAGTCCAAATGTGAAATATTTGGTCAGGATTTCAACCCTTCGGGTGACCAGTATGTTTTTATGTAAAAATGTTTTTTTCCAAAATTAATTTTTAATTAAGGGGAGACACTGCAGGCAAAAACGTTGTTTTTTCAAGCACCTGTCAAGTTTGACATATTGGGCTTTTTGTTTTTTCAGACTAGTGGACAAGAAACATCCAAAAGATACTGTTGTTTCTTTTATAGCACTTTATCTATTTGTGTCAATAGATTTTAATTACAATACATATTTTTAAAGGTCGTTTTCCCAAAATGAGTTTTTTTTTCTACACTGAGCCATAAATCTCCTCTTCAGTAACACTTACACACACCAAACTTGACATTTTTATTCCTGTCTATATCCTCTTTGTTTTTTTTTTTTTTGTTTTTTTTACAGAGGGATTTGATCATATATAATTTACTTGATTTTATACATCATTTTATTCCCCCCAGAATTGTAAAAAATATGTTTTTTTTTTTGTTTGTTTATTTTTTTTATGTAATTATGATTTTTTTTTCCTGAATTATGGAGTGACAAAATGAGGTACCCAAAATTCCCTCCGTAAAAACATTTGACCCTAATATGTCAAAAAAAAAAAAAAAAAATAAATAAATTAGTGCATATTTCATTAAATAATATCTAATTTGCATATTTAAACCTAACATTTTGGAAAATATGTAATACAAAAAATGTTTGCAATTATCAGTGTAATCAATCAACTGGGCAAGTAAGGTGATAACTGTTAGGTTTTTTTTTTTTTTCTATTCTATTCTTTTCTATTCACCTGCAATGTCTCACCTTCCTAATTAATATTAATTATCACAACAAGTCTGCTCAGTCCAAAATCCACCAGACTATAGAAATGAGCTTTAGATTTTACTTCTGCTGATTGTATTTGGACTTCAAATTTCATCATGTTCTTTTGTAAAGATTATGCATAAGAATCATGAACTTTTGTTGGTCACAGAGTGTATATTCTGCATCTGTCCAAAAGTCAATGGAAAAATCCGCTTGGGTTGTATTGAAGGAACCAGAGCGATACTAATTTCCGGGCAGGCCTACAAAATTACACCACCCCTGTGCTACTCATAGGCTTTCATATTTAAACAATGATTTACAGCAAAGCTGTGGTCACATATATTGTGTGTGTGTGTGTGTGTGTGTTGTGTAAATGCACACTGAAAGTGCTCTTGACCACACGGATGACTACAATGACGGACAGGAATGAGTAACATGTATTCCAAAGGTGTGAAAAGGGCCATGTGCGTTTGACATCAATTATTTCAGATGGGTTTATATGCACTGGTTTATTCCACTAGTCCATAACAGAAGCTCATTTAAATAATGACACACCGTTCTGGTCTGCAGAAAACACATAAACTATTCAGATGCTTAAAATGTGTGTTGGTGTTGGTCAGTTTCCCTCCATGCAGATGTAGTAAACACTGGATATTGCAGAGGCATAATTCTGATAGCAAAACAGAACACTGACAAACTTTATGATACAAGTTTGGCATATTTTGCAAAATGCTTTTATTAAGGCAAGATGTCAAGAACTTGTTTGCCAGTTTTTTTCTTTCTTTCAAGCACTCCTTGTAACAAGCCAGAATCCCAGCCTATCTCATTTTTTATGATTTAGATTTTATTTGTTTGTCTAAATTATATGTACAAGCAAACACACAAAACTAAATAAACAAACTCTAAAAATAATAATATATACATGCACAAATGGAAAAAACTAATGAAACAAACTGTACAGTTTAAATCCTTTGAAGTTGCATATCGTGAGTTTTAGATTTAAAATATTAACTGCATAAAATGACTCGCTGTTTAAATATTTATTTGAATGTGTGTTACAGCGTATTATACTCTGATAATTCATCAAAGAATGGCACCATACGCCTCCACAGATGTCTGGACTGAGCCCAGAATATCAACTGACCCTAGAAACGTCCCACTGCGAGCCTGTTCAGTGTCATATTTGATATCACAGTGAGTTTTAAATATTACATTAACTATAATTGTAGTTCCTAACGATTTAATATCTTGCAGTCGTCAGTTTTAAAAGAGCGTGTTATTTGCCCGGTGGTAGGGGTTTGACTAATAATGACTGGCGAAGAGAAGCTAATCAGACACTTAGCATGAAATCAGATCTAATAATGGCTCAGCACTCCAGACATAATGACAGATTTAAAGAGTTAAATGTTCATCTGCTGTTTGCGATATCACTGTGAGCAGCTGCTCTGTGATTATTTAGACTTTGGTGAGTCTAAAAACAGACAACAAAGGGAAAAAAACCATGAGTAGAAAGAAGACTGGCCAACCGACGTCAAATATAAGTGTCCTCCTCCAGAAGCGAAGCCAGAACAGCCTGGGGTGATTATACGGATTTAAGGAAGCCTTTGAGGGCAGAGTTACGCTCCCTTTCGTCTGGCACGCACGTGCGTTTTCCAGACTCAGCAGAAACCGCAAGAGGTTTGCACCCGGCAGCTGATTTTTAAATGGAAGCTAACAGTTTTAAGTCGCTCCCAGTAGATCTTGAAATGCCAGACGAACCCTGATACCTTTACCTTTGTGTCGCCCAAACTCACTGTCACAACTTATTCAAGATTTTTCCCAAACCACAAATAACTATAGTGAGAATGACGCTTAGATGAGTAAAACAAGTTTGTTATAAACCACACTTCCCTAAAAAAAGATGTACTGACAAGGTAGGATCAACACTAATTCTTTTATTTCTTTCAGTTTGAATTCAATTCTTTGTGCTTTTTTTTTTTTCAATGTAAGGAAAGTCAGTAGGCTCCAATACAACCCCTTTGTCATTGCATGGAAAAAACAGTTTAAATTTTTGGGTGAACTATTCTTTTGAAAAAAAGTGCACTCAATTGTATTGAATCTGCACTTGTACTTAAAATCTTAAACGTAAATTTAAAAAAAGAAAGATTCTGATTGGTTGAGCCGGTCACCTTTGTTTACATTTGTGTATTGCTCGGCAACCACTTTTTTTTTTTGGTAAATTTACCCATAAACCGCGACTTCGTGGAGCTTATTGCTTTATTAACACACTTAAGTACACTTTTTAATAATGTCAAACTAAAAGTACTTAAGTATTTTTTTTTTTAAAAATCTTTTGTCGTGCTTTAAAGAATTACACCTATTGTGATGTGTTGACTACAGGGTTAGTCACATGTAAAGTGATTACAGTTTCAACTGTAATGAGCTATTCAATATTATTTTAAAAGTTAGCATATTTTAACCACTCCCATTTTTGAACCGAGATGTAAAAATGCACTATCCAGGTTAAATTTTTTATAATTCATGAAAGAAAACATTTTGTAATATGATTTTAATGTACATTTTCCATGGTAATGCAATGTCTGGTTTTAAAATGGCTTTCAAAGGATGAATTTTGAGATTTTAAGTTTTGAACTGATATTGTCAGGATTTTGGACTTTTGTTTACATGTTTTCCCCCTAGCCTTTTTCCTGTTTGTCCATATTTGGTTATTTTTCTTTTCTCTTTAGTTTGATTGTTAATTAGCCCCGCACCTGTTTCTGTTTCCACTGATTGCGTTCCAATCTTCATAAGCTGTGGGTTTTCCTCTGTCCCTTTGTCTTGTGTTAATGTAGATGTATGTTGAAGTTGTTTTAGTTGTCTCCTGTGTTCCAGTGGATTTATAATTAAAGATTTATTTTGGATTTCTCCATCACCGTGCGCTTCCAAGTCAACACGCTACAGATATATCATTTCTTATGATTTCTAACGCGAAGAAAGTCTTTTGTGACCAAGGTCAGAACTCATGTTATGACATAGATTTTCTTTTTTTTTTTAAGTTGCACTCTTGACATATATGAATCTATTACTTTTCCTACATAATTTGTACCACAAAAATACGATAAAATATCTATTTGGGAGTCTTAGACCTTTCCAACAATGTATAGTTTGTCATGATTAGATTAGGATTTATTTGTAATATGGTGAAGTAAACTTAGATGTCCCACAGAGGGGACGGTGACAACTAAAAGGTTAAATAGTTGAAATCAGAACCTTATTATTATTAATGTGTAATTACAAATACATTTAAATTATTAAGATGCAAGTTGAAATATGAATATATTAAAGTATATTTCAGTTTACTATAAATGTTTGTCGGTACATTCAGCAGTGCACTATAACCATATTTCAATGACAATAAAAGTATTTTTTACAGTAAGTATAAAGATGAGTTGAGTCCTATTTAAGTGGATCAAAAACATTCTAAAGGTTAACTAACTGTATTTATTATAAGTTAAAATTCTAATGCATTTTGTTCACTTGTAGTAAAGTCTCCACAACTTTACACTGGATTGCACTTAAATATATTCTTATAAAGTAGCTTATTTCCATAAAAAGTATGTTTTTTTGTTTTTTTTAAGAACATCTGTATATCTCATCCTGCATCCTGTATGCTACTAACATTAATGCTATCTGAAAGCATGCAGTTTGCTGGTGTACAATTACATCTCTAAGTCGTCTTACTCAATAAGAAAACAATATACTGTAGGTCAATGGAACGTCGGTCAAAAAACCCACCATGATTGAAAAAGCAAACGTGTGTGTGTGTGTGTGTTTGTGTGTATTCCACAGGCTCAAAGCCAACGAATTTTGTGGATGCACCAAGAATACCAATGTTGACGTTCTGCATCTCTGAACAAACCCCTAACCCTAAGTATTCAACTTTAGCTTGTTACTCATTCAGCACTTTTAGTGCTACAGACATGAATAATGCGTTTAACTGTACAGCTTGTTGAGGAAACCTGTACTATTATTTTTATAAACAATCGAACTTACAGTTTTGAACTGGCGATTGATGGAATAGATGACAAGATCTTATGAACTTTGAATTCTTTAAGATATCTTTTTTTGAATTCCTTCATTCCTTCATTTCAAGAGTTTGAAATGTCATGAGGGTGAGTAAATGATGGCAGAATTTTCATTTTTGGGTGATTGTTTCAGTATGAGCTCTTATGACTTGGACAACTAAGTAAACACCTACCAACCACAGAGAACAATGTGTTAAAAGCAACACCCTGGCAACCACCCACTACATCCTTGCATCAAGTACTGCAAGATGTTAGCACAGTTCACTTTTTTCCTCAGAAAATGTAAATCAAGTAACTGCAGATAAGCCCTAAGCCAAACCTAAAAACCTTTAAAAAAAAAAAGAATAAACACATTTTTCAGTCTTTCGTGCTGCATGTTTTTCTTTTGAGCTTGACAAAAAAGTAGGTTTTTACCAGAGCTAGCTTCTGGGGGCATTTTTATATATATATATATATAAAGTATAGCTGGGCCAGAAGCAAATAAAACACACGTCTAGGTACAGACGACTCGTGTCACCAGCGTAGACGCTGCCCACCCCCCTCCTGACCACAGTCTCAGTCTCAGTGGGTGACTTCCTGTCCAGAAAAGCTCTCAGCCTGAGTCACTCGTGCCAGCTTCCTCATAACCCTGATGTGTTTGTGTGAGGGTTACTGTCTCACTCTTGGCTCACGCACTTTCACATCTCTCCAAATGGATGCTTTTATAATTATAGAAGCCATTTATTCTATGAGTTATGCATATTAATTTTGAAAATGGAGCAGTCGGGAACAATTCTGTCTGTCACATTGAGACAGAGTGTTCGGCTGTAATATTTTGGATGCATAAAGCATCTCAGGAGCTAAAGGACATAAAGACCTGCACCAATACACACCCTAACTATAGACCCACAACACACACACACACACACACACACACACACACACACACACAATAAAGAAAGAGGAAACGATGCCGAAGGAACAGCATATAAATATCAACACATTGAGAAATATCCATGGCACTTTTTAGTAAGAGCTTCAGAATGTACTTATGTCATGCTTTACTACTGAACTCATGAGTCCATGTACGACAGGCAATGACTTTTAGCAAAAAAAAAAAAAAAAGTTAAAAATATTTGTATTTTATTTCACACACCTATCGTTTTGCTTTAGAAAACACTGATTCATCAACTGTGAAGTGTCAACTTTGGAGGTCCTGTTTACTTGCATTATATGGCCTCACAGAGATTATTTTTCTAATAAAGAAAATTGTCATTTTTGTGTGAGTATCCCTTTAAAGTTACGCCTTCAAAATAAAAGGGGCAACTGCATTGCAACTACAGTTGGAAACTTTAGCAGAAACAATGCAATATACAGTATGCAGTATTTTTTCTTCTTCCGTTATTTATTGCTGATTTGAAAAATGCAGATTGCACTTTTTTGTTATTCCAGTTTTGTATGAAAGTTATTTTTGGAAGCTCAGTCAAAAATGATTCAAGATGCAGAAATTAGAATTACTGTTATTATTTCTGATTCATTCACTGCAAATGAAAGGTCAAGTGTAATATTCCCCACATTGTACATCTGAGCGAATGTTGGTCATCCCTGTATTTCATTATGTATTTAAAGAGGCCATGAACTGAGAAACCAAAATTGCCTTGAGCTTCTAACATTTAAGAGGCCATTGTACTATAAAAACATCTTGTAAGTTTTAGAACTGAAAACTTTCTTGTTAGTCTAAAAACGGTTTATATTGAAGCCAGTCTGCCAAAACAACAGCTTGTAGACTATGTTTGACTCTATGATGTAAGAGTGTGGATAAACACCGCCCACTGATTCTACATCCTTGCCGATTCAGCCTGGCCTACCAATTCTACGTCATAGCCTGTTTAGCCCCGCCCATCGATTCTACATCAGTCTGTTTAGTCCCGCCCACCACTTCTACGTCACTACTGCTTTAGCCCCGCCCACCGATTCTATATCACTGCCTGTTTAGCGGACACATGCACACGTTTAGCAGACTTAACACACGCAGGTGGCGGTAAATCGGCATAAGTGCAAGCGCACATGAAGTGTGCCATTTGGAACAGGGCCCATCTATAAAGGATGTCAAATATACACGTTAGCTAATCATAGCAGTGGGAGTTTTCTTCCGAGTCTACATCCACCACGCCTGTTCAAACTTGGGGGATTGGGGTTAAAACAAGGACAGAAAATAGCCTATTACTTCAAAGTTATGATTTTTTAATGTAAAAATATTGATAACATTATAAGTGGACCTCAGAGAACAGTACAAAAAAACAAAACAAAACAAAAAACACTTCATGATCCATTTAATACAGAATATTCACATTTTGTATAAATGCTGCATACTTTGTAAAACAACTTACGAATAGCAACTTTCAAGGAAATTAAATCCAAAGAAAAACTTTGAATTAAAACCTCCTATCAACTTAGCGTGTTCAGCATTCAAAGCATAACCACTGGCTAGGATGATATTGGCATACTGAATTCTTCCAGCATGCACAGAACTTATCCAAAACTCCAACAGCGTTCTTAGCCGCCTTTCCGTCTGGAAATACTAATGTCGTTATTGTTGTCATTATCTGAATACTCCGGCCACATTGTAAACACAGAGGCTAATAAAGGCCTGACAGACCCGAGGCAGTTCAATTAAGAGCGCTTTACTATAGCATTCCTCCGTTTAATAGGAGAGAGCAGTGGAAATGGCTGTGGTACGCCTCAGGGAGAGTTTATAGTCACTCATACTTTTGTCTGTTTTCACTGATGTGATTCTTGTTAAATGTGGATGAGAAATATTCCCTTATTTCAGCACAATTTCTCTCTGTCTGTCTCTCACTCTCTTTCCCCCCGTCTCTCTGTCTTCAAGCTAAAATTAAGACTGTTTCCCTCTTGCAGAATTAAATACAAAGTGCCAAAAAGCTCAGAAGAGTGTTTAGATGGCTATTTTTCCTCATTTACGCACACTTTCTTCATGCTGCGGGAGGAAAATCTCTCTCACATTCCCTCTCACTCGTTCTCCTTTTATCTTTTTGGTGGAGCCCATTTTCCTCTGGCAGGACACAGAAGCACAAAAGAGAGAGGTTTGCCTTCGCTCTGGTCCACACGTGGCTTCGCTGTCTCTCTCTGCGGTGTGTCGGTTGTGTAATGATGAACTGCTGGTTGGTCGTGTGGTGCTACAGGTCAGATATCAGTACAAATAGATCAGAAAGAAGCTCGTTACTCGCGGATCGGGGTGGAGATTTAAGAACAGCTGGATCTCACGTGGCTCATAACTGGACTTGGTTAAAAGTGAACTGTATAATTAGGCCTGTTGATTTAAGGCATTCATTTAGTGTGAGTAATAATTTGACAAAAATACTCCTTCTGGTCCATATGCAAATTATATAATAAGTAATTTTGCTGTAGGCTGTCAGTGATAAATGTATTTTCAATAACATGAAATAAAACCAACAAGTGCAAAAATTTTAAAAAGGTGTCATTTATAGCACAGCTTTTTAAAGGTGATTTCTGATCAAGCGTGAGTGTTTGAAATGTTGTAAAGTGTTTGCATGCACGAATTACAAATGTGGTACATTTACCAGAAAAGATATTTAGCCAATTTTACGGCGGTTTAAAAGTATGCGATGTTGTCGGTGTGCCAGTCTGCTTTGGTTCAGAGATAAAGACTGAAGCCTGCTGACACAACAAACACACACCCACGCCAACCCATCGCATTTCTCCAGAAAGACAATCTGAAGATGGACACATGTCCCAGGAAGTAGATCAAGGCCTTTGATTGCTAAAACACACCCTGACACAAAGCAAAACATTTCAGCAGTATCCACCGAAAACTGCTGGGTTTTGGAAAGAACTGACATTCCAACTAGTGTCTGATTTATATTGACAAACAGAGTCAACATAAACAACCTGAGTACATGTGTTCTGCTGGGTACCTGAAGCCCAGAATCAGACAGGATTTTTAGACAACTCTTGTAATTATTACAGAAATAATATAATTTACAAGAAAATACTTAAGTGCGAACCGAATTTTAAACCAAGTTTTAAAGCACTCAATTTTTTGTTAATTTCATGAAAATGTATCATAGTAATTTATATTGCATGCTATTCCTTGTACTTTAAACTGCTGACCCACTTAAGTATGACTTAAGTGCATTTTAAAATGTAATTTCATTGTCTTAAAAAGCATGTAAGAATAAAAATGTACTACCAAATGTACTGACACGCATTTATGCAAAACTAAAATATGCTTTTATAAAACGGATAGTTCCGGTCCTCGATTCTGATTGGTTGAGCCGCATTCAAAGCTATTGTAAATTACTATACAAACATACACTTTTGTTTACGTTTGTTTGTTTCTCGGTAACCACTTTGTTGCAACCACAACCGTTTCTGAGGAACTACATTGTTTGGTGGAAGAGTAATGTCTTCATTATTATCATTACACTTTATTTGCACTGTTTTATTATGTGAAACCTTACTATGTATATGGAATAATATAAAAGCATATTATAAAAATATAAAAGCGTTTTATAAAAGCAATAACCCGTGTGAAGCCATGATGTACAGTAAATTTATAACAACGCCCCTTAGCTGTTATAAATTCACTGTAAACCACAGCTTCTTGGGTCTTATTGCTTTATAATGTCATTTCTACTGAAGCTGGTATTTAAATATATTTGCAACATATATTTGTACACTCAAAATACGCTGACTTTAAATGTAAAACTGCAAAAGTCCTTTGCATGTGATTTTGTTAATCAACACATCAAAATAAGTGTCTCTTCAAAGCATGACAAAAATTAAATAAAACAATGATTTAAAATGGACTTTAAAGTAAAACTGTTAAAGTGCACACTTTTCAAGTAGTCTTTTATTTCAGTATTATTAAATTATTTTGAAGTTTTTTTTTTTTAAAATATACTTTAAACTACAAGCCTATAATTAGTACAACAAAGTGTACTTATTTTTCCAAGGCAAGACATGTTCGGTCGTAAATATCACGTGAATTCTTTTGCTATAGGCCTATATTTAGTTTATCTCCTGTGATATGAGAGAGCACAGCCCAGCCATAGGAAAGATAACGATAGTTATGATCACTTTGATAGCTTTTTCACACCATACACAAAAGCAATGTGTAAGTAAAGCAGCAGCTCAGCGTTTTTCTTTCGAACATCTTCAACTCTACACTTCTGAGATCTCCTTTAAGAGTTATGAAATATCCTCTGAGCTGCAGATATTTCATTTTCAGCTGCAGAGACAGGTGGCTTTGCATTGTAGTGTCTCTAATCAGCTCTGCAGTTACTCATAATGAGGAGACTGAGTGTGTTTGAGAAACAATGTATGTGTGTCTGTATGTGTGGAAACATCTGGCCAATATTCCACTGCTAAACGTGTTCCTTAATCTTATTCCTATCAAACTAGTCTGCAGCGGAGTACTGCTATCTGCCATACTTTACTGAGACTCTACAGCATCTCTCCACTACTGCAATCTGTTTTTAAACAAGGAGTAGGCCCATCTAATCTTCTACTTAACCACCAGAGCATACAAGCAGTCATTCACAGTGTTGGTTCCTCCTGCATCTCGCCACCTGCTCAACTCCACCTCTATAACTGTGTCTTTCTTTATATAATCATCATCTCCATGCATTAGTAGTCCCATAGGAGGTATAAAAGCACTTGAATTGAGTCTCCTCCATTGCAGATAGAAATCTAAACTCATTTAACCATCCATTCATTCTAGGGACTAAATGATGCTGGAGCCCATCTCAACACCTCGGGCCACAGGCAATAGAGTTGCCAAGTCTGTGGTTTTTCCACAGGCTACTTTAAAGAATTAGTCTTTCAGAACAAAAATGTACAGATAATGTACTAACACTCTTGTCATCCAAGACATTCATGTCTTTCTTTCTTCAGTCGTAAAGAAATTATGTTTTTTGAGGAAAACATTTCAGGATTTCTCTCCGTGTAATGGACTTTTATGGTGCCCCCAAATTTCAACTTCCAAAATGTAGTTTAAATGCAGCTTCAAAGGGTTCTAAATCATTTTGCTTATCTAGCAAAACGATTGGTTATTTTCTAAAAAAAAAATAATGACAATTTATATACTTTTTAACCTCAAACGCTCGTTTTGTCTTGCTGTTTTTTTCCAGTGGTGACAGTTAGGGTACGTCTAAAAACTCCCATCTCATTTTCTTCTCCAACTTTAAAATCATCCTACATCACTGCAAAGGCACCAACCCAGAGTTTACAAAGTGAACATGCAAAGAAGATCAAACACCATTTACAAAAAAAGGTAAAACAGCGATGTAGGGCGATTTGTAAGTTGGAGGAGAAAATGAGATGGGAGTTTTTCGACATACCCTAACTTCACACAGAGCTAGACAAGATGAGCGTTTGAGGTTAAAAAGTATATAAATCGTAATTTTTTTTTTTTTTAGAAAATAACTGATTGTTTTGCTAGAGAAGACCCTTCTTCCTCGGCTGGGATCGTTTAGAGCCCTTTGAAGCTGCATTTAAACTGCATTTTGGAAGTTCAAATTTGGGGGCACCATAGAAGTCCATTAAATGGAGAGAAATCCTGAAATGTTTTCCTCAAAAAACATAATTTCTTCACGACATGAACATCTTGGATGACAAAAGGGTGAGTACATTATCTGTAAATTTTTGTTCTGAAAGACTAATTCTTTAAAGTAGCCCAATTCTGCAGGAAAGCCATGTGGCTCGAGGTGTTGAGATGGGCTCCAGCATCATTCAGTCTCTAGAATGAATGGACAGTTAAATGAGTTAATATTTCTATCTGCAATGGAGGAGACTCAATTCAAGTGCTTTTATACCTCCTATGGGACTACTAATGCATGGAGATGATGATTATGTAAGGAAAGACATAATCACACAGAGGTGAAGTTGAGCAGGTGACGAGATGCAGGAAGAACCAACACTGTGGTTGACTGCTTGTATGCTCTGGTGGTTAAGTAGAAGATTAGATGGGCCTACTCCTTGTTTAAAAACATCATTTAAGGTGCCTGGATTGCAGTAGTGGAGAGATGCTGTAGAGGCTCAGTAAAGTATGGCAGATTAAGCTCCTGAAATGCAAATTTACCAGGGGAACTCCGACAAAAAACATGCATTTTATCCCCTGGAACGTGTTTTTTAACAGGGGACCCCCCTCACAACATGATTGGGCTAGTTTTGAGTAGCAATTGGGTGGGTTTTGTTGTGAAAATCTGGCAACCCTGACAGGCAAGGAACACCTGGGATGGATCACCAGTTCACCACAGGGATAAAAATGTGTTTAACCTTTACAGCCTGGCTGTTGGAACTCATGAAACTGAAAGTGCACTTAACTACACTGCAACTAGACATCTGGGTATTCATTGTTATGGTTATAACAATCGTCTCCATCATTTGACAAATTACTGCTGCTGGTTTCCAGCACAAGTAGGCATATGAAAATCCTGGATGTTCTTGTTTCCCAAAATTGTGTTGACCATCCAATCAGACTGAAACTGGCAATTTCCTCAGAACTTGCCATTTTTTGCCAATGGATTTGGGTGGTCTGTGGCCAGGACTTCTGAGGCTGAAACTAGTGGCTTATTCAGCTAAGAAGACAGAGAGAAAATAAACAGCAGAGCTGATCAGCCAATGGAAAAGCAGAGCATCTCCCTCTCCAGTCCACAACCCTAGAGATCTTTACAGTGAGACCTTCAGCCAAACCTCACAGTAGCTGAAGAACTCGAACTTTCCCTCAGAGGGCCACTGAGCAGCTCTCCGCGAGCAAACATACAGAACTGAGACAGTCTGTCAGACGCCCCAGCGATGTAATGACTTACACATACAACTTTTTACAACATTACCACATTTACGCTTCATCAGCAACGGAGTCCTGCAGTGAAAGGAATAGTTCTGCCAAATGTGAAAATTTGGTCTTCATATATTCTTTTATGACTTTTCAAAAGTTTGTAAATGATGATAGAATTTAGTTATTCCTTTAAGGAACTAAATGGACTGCCAACATCAAGATTGGAGGTCAAGTAAAAAAGACCCAGAAAGTAAAAAAGACTTTAGTCCATGACTAAACATTTAATCACACAACAGTCCTGAAACCAGTTTTATGAAGGCTTCCTCTAGGTGAAAAATAAATAAATAAAAATCTGGTCACAGGTCAGTTTTTAAAAATCAAAAGATGTGTTATATTTTGTGTGTGAGGACTCTCTATGCTAAATACTTTTTGTAGTAGTTGATTGTAAGAATATCGGCATGCCATTTTTGCCTCAGCTATGTATCTGTAAAGGTTTTTATCATTATTATACGAACATATATGTGATTCTGGACCACAAAAACAGTCTTAAGGAGCACGGCCTTAAGTAGCCAAAAATACATTGTACGGGTCAAAATGATCAATTTTTCTTTTATGCCAAAAATCATTAGGATATTAAGTAAAGATCATGTTCCATGAAAATATTTGGTAAATTTCCTACAGTAAATATATAAAAACGTAATTTTTGTTTGGTAATGTGCATTGATAAGAACTTCATTTAGACAACTTTAAAGACGATTTTCTCAATATTTAGATTTTATTTGCACCCTCAAATAGTTGTATCTCAGCCAAATATTGTCCTAACAAACCATACAGCAATGGAAAGCTGATTTATTCATCATATCATATGATGTTGCATATAGAAAGATAGTTCATCTATCTATGTGCATTGCGTGGATAACCTCAGTTGGTCTCAGAACGATTTGATGAGTTCACATGAAATATCTGACTTTTGATGGCAACTCTTGGCAGTTCTGAGCACAGTTTGCTGAAATCTCTTTTGAAACTCTGGACGATACTCACAGCTCTTTCAGTGATTTTACACTTATTCTTTATTGTGACCACAAGGTTGTTTTAGGTTTGTCTGCCGGTTGGTACCGTAAGCATTTCAAGTCTGCGAACCCTGCCAGCCATAAACCAAAGTGCTGCCGTTCAATTTTCCACCGCCCCTGCGTTCAGCCGGCTCAAATATCACAGATTAACTTCTCCTCCAAGAGCAGAACCAAAGATACAACGCTCTGAAGAGACGCCTCGAGCGCTCGAGGACTGACGGACGGACGGACGCCCTGTCACAGGCTGTCACGCCGGGCGAGGAGGATGAGTACGATGATGAATGTTAAACGTGTTAATGAGAAAAGTAGCAGCACGTGCCTGTGCTCGCCTGCGCCGCCAGACAGCTGCTCAAACAGAGTTGGAGAAACAGGAGACGGGAAAGACAGGACTGATGCCTTACCTGGAGAGAGCTCTCCTTCACTCTGATCCCCAGAATCTGAGTCCATCTCTCCACGCAGAAGCTCTCCTCTCCTCTCCTCTTCTCTGTTCACTCCACTTCCTCTGTTTCTGTCTGTCTCTGTGCTGTCTCCCTGCACTGAAAACTGTTTTCTCGAGCTCAAATGCACCAGCTCTCCGTGTTCAGAATATAACTGACTCAATGAGTGCGCGCTGTTTGCCGAGCGCCTTTTCTGTGCAGTCAGACTGGCTTCTTTCACTGACACTCTCTTGCTTCCACTTTCTCCTCTCGTTTGCTTCCTTCCCCTCCCTCTCCCTCTCTTTCTCTCTCTCTCTCTCTCTCTTCTCTGTGTCCCTCCTCCCCCTTCTCCCCTCGCTCGACATTGTGATGCCTACAAAAACATTAAGAGGAGGAAAACTCTCTCTCTCCCTCTGAGCTGATCTCTTGTCTGTGAGAAATGTTTTGTATGTTGGAGAGGGTTTTTTCATTCTGACATTGCTGGGTGCTATTTTGGTTTTTAAAATGCTGTTTGGATGGACAAGTGGATGAGAAATGACAGCAGCATTGAAGGTGCTGTATTAGATTGGCGTTGCCACATCATCCATCTCGAAAATAAATAGAGTCACAGCGTGACTATAGGTGCCATCAACAGGTCAAGGCTGGTTTGGCAAGTTAGTGTGGTTCAGTTAGCCCCTGCTGGTAGATGATATAACTACACCATTATGAGGGCAAAAAGCTTCTTTCTCTTTGATGGTCATTTGAAGTAGCTGTGATGAAAGAAATCTTTTTTTTTCCATTATATGAAGTAGATATTGTGCCATGTTTAGATTGATTTCCCCTGTCTCCTGCCCTTGACGTACAGCACGGCGTGTGTGTTTGCTGTGCCATCAGTCAGTTAGTGTCACAATGTCATTTTCCTGCAGATTTAGATTTATCAGTCATAAATCATAAGCTTGAATTTAGATTGATTTCTGCCCTTCCAAAAGTAATAAGTACAGATTATTTCACAAGAATAACCAAAGTCTTAGCAGCTATATTCATGCAGCTACAGCTCATCTACTTGAATGGAAAGACCAACATCATTTATATGAATTACATCTAAGTTACACATTTCAAGTCAAGTATAAAATCTGACACAAGTGACAAAAATGTCTAAATGCATCCCCTCTGTAAAACCACCATCTCTTTTAGATCAAATGTATGATGCATATGAAATATTAAAATCTTTACGTATGATACTTTATACGATATAAATAATGGCTTTTCGCCAAACACATCGTAATATTCCACAAGGTCATATAAGCATGTGTCAAATTCACACTCTTTTAAACAGGCCAAGAGGATGGTGCAAGCACATCTTTTGATGTTCTTTAAAAAAGAAGCAGGACAGAAGGTAAGTTGACTGTTTTTCAGGACATTCCCCTACTGTAACATTGGAAAAACATATACAGTATAATGACATAAAATACACTGATTTAATAAGACATCACAATCAAGGTTGCAATGAATTACCGAAAATTAATGAAATCACCAAAATACATGCATATGCAAGGTAAAAAAAAAAAAAAAACTAAGGTTTTTGCGTAAAAAGATGTAAAATGCATTTATTTTATACTAAGTATAGTTTAAAGGATTCACTTCCAGAACAAAAAATATACAGATACTCACCCCGTTGTCATCCAAGATGTTCATGTCTTTCTTTCTTCAGTCGTAAAGAAATTCTGTTTTTTGAGGAAAACATTTCAGGAATGTTCTCCATTTAGTGGACCTTAATGGCGCCCGCGAGTTTGAAATTCCAAAATGTAGTTTAAAGCCAAGGAATAAGGGTCTTATCTAGCGAAATGATCAGTCATTTTCTAAAAAAAAATATATATATATATATATATATATAATTTATATACTTTTTAACCTCAAATGCTCATCTTGTCTAGCTCTGTGTGAACTGTCATGACAGTTAGAGTATGTAGAAAAACTCCCATCTCATTTTTTCATCCTACATCACTGTTCTACCTTTTTTTGTATAGGGTGTTTGATCTTTGCATGTTCACTTTGTAAACTCTGGGTTTGTACTTCTACAACGGTGTATATGATTTTGAAGTTGGAGGAGAAAATGAGATGGAGTTTTTCGACAAAAAAAAAAAAAAAACAGTTCACACAGAGCTAGACAAAACGAGCATTTGAGTTTTAAAAAAGTAACCGATCGTTTCGCTAGATAAGACAAAAATAGTTTAGAGCCCTTTGAAGCTGCATTTAAACTGCATTTTGGAAGGTCAAACTTTGGGGCACCATTGAAATCCACTATATGGACTTCAGTATAGGCCACATCAATAAACATTCCTGAAATGTTTTCCTCAAGAAACATCATTTCTTTACGACTGAAAAAAGAAAGACATGAACATCTTGGATGACAAGGGGGTGAGTACATTATCTGTACATTTTTTGCTCTGAAAGGGAACTACTCCTTTAAGTCTATTAACATATTTACTGACATATCGCTTGAGACTTACTGTTATAAAGATTGTAATTAAACTTTATTTGGAGTACACAATGCATATTTCTTAATATTAAGCCTAAATCTTAATCTCTATTGATGAGGATTGTATGATCTTTAAATAATATCAGTCTCTAAATGCTAAATATTTAAAGTGCACCTAAAGAATACTTGCAGTAGTTCACTTTAGCACAATCAAATATACTTCAGTATATTTTTAGTTGGACTTCAGCTCTACTTCCACACAATTAAAGTGCATTAAGTACAACATTAGTAGTTCCAGTTTAGCAGACTTTAAATATACCAGTTATTATACTGAAAGTACAATTGCAGGGTATTTTTATTAAGCACATAAATATCTAAATATCTTTGTAGTATACTTTGCATTAAATAAATGTATTTCAAATACATTTAAGTAAATTTATTTTTCTCTAGGGAAGTGTTGAGGTATTTTCTTACATCACTGTTTACTCAATCTGCACTGAGAGACAATGCAAACAACAAAGAGTCGTCAAAAATGATCTCCCTGTCTTTATCATCCACTGTGAAAGCTTTGGAGTGCTGAAAAGTGTGGGGCTCAGAAATAATGTATATTGGTCATTTAGAGATATTTTTATTAAAAAATTATGTTTAGAATGAGTTTAGAGGTGTAATGATTAGATAATATAAAATCTTCCCAAATTGCCCTCCAGTGGCATCATTCAGGTTGTTTGGTACGCAGGGAATGTGTGCACAAGAGAGTCTGATCATTATTCATGCAAGACTACAGTCACTTAAGTGCATCTGTAATTTCATAATCACTTCTATTATCTTTGAAATATGGTTAAAGTGTACTGTCCAATCTACTGACAAACATTTATGGTAAACTAAAATGTCATGTATTTAAATATTTTTAAATGCACATTTTTAATAATACACAAGTCTACATAAGTGGCCCCTTATTTCATTAATTAATATTACATTATCTGCAAGTGCAGTTTTTTTTTTTAAACTATCAAAGTATGACAAATTGCTCGTGATGTTTTTCAGTTATAATTTGCATCTGCCAAGCAAATAGATGTAACAGAACATTTGTTCAGTCTAATGTGCAAACAGGTTTGGCTGTTTTTTAACTGTAAGGCTAAACTACAACCTCCATATACAGCATTACAGGTTCTGTCATTCATATATCTGCACGTCAACCATGTTTTGGTCTCTAATGTAACAGAAAACAAGTGATTCAAATAAACCACACACACCATCTTCGAAAACTCCGCCCAGAGTGAAACATCATTGGTCAAACATCTTGTTCCACATGACTGTAAATTAAAGTCAAATATGTTCTGCTTGCTGTGAAACTTGCAGAATTAAGTTTTCTTTACGAGCGTCTTTCTCTGTCTGTCTGTCTGAGCAGCTGTCGTTGTGTCTGTCCCGTGATCTGTTTGTCCTTCAGGAGTGTCTGATAGCTCGTGGCTCTCAGCAGGGTCAGTGTGGTGGCAGATGGCGTGGAGGTGCCTCAGGCTGAGGGTGTGTGTGGTCAGCTGTCACATCTTAATAGACAGATGGTCATGAACTTTCTCTCTTTGAGTCCAATTTATGTCCCAGTTCAGTCCAGTGAAGCAGTCAATCGCCTCGACCCAGTCACGCTAAAGTGCAGTTTAAGACTGATAGTAAAAACATTCAGAGGTGAAGGTCTTGCAGTCTTTGTCCAATCAAAGCTGACTCTTCGTCATTCATGGCCTTTTCTTTTATTTGGTAGAACATCTTTTTGTCCCTGTTGGGTTTTCAAAGCTACAGATGTGTTGGATAAACACTCATGGTGATTGACATTTACCCTTTTGTGCTCTTTTGTGTGGGTAAAAGGTTACTCTAGTTGTTTTTCCACCTTCCTCACAGAGGTAAAGAACATTAATAGCCATGTAAACCTCCATTGTTGATGCAATTTCTAGAAACACTGCCACCTGCAGCCCTGGAGTGACACAGTCTGCAACAGTATTATTCTGGGACACTTTAGATAACAATCCTCTTTCAAATTTGTAATTAGGGTTCAAGTGCATTTCACTGAAACCCTACTGTAATGGTTGGAATGGTCACGGATGAGCGATTTCTACGTAAAACTGATCGTGCAGACCAAACCGTAAGTCACTGAGACTTGAAACTTGGAGGGATGGTAGTACTCACACCGCTTACAATGTGACCAGGTCTCACCCCAATCGGCCTGACGGGGGCGCTACAGCGATCAGATTCGTTCGTGAGCCATGGCGAAATTTTCGGGTATTTCGTATTTTTTGCAGTACCTACCTACCTTAGGTTTTTCACCCGATGGGAAGCAAACCAGTGCAGAAAGATTCTCTGAAGAGTGAATAATAATAATTTTTGATTAAAACTATTTTTGCATTGTGAAAATTTATACTGTCAAAAAGATGCATACTGTCACAATACATTTTCACAGGACATCGGTTCATTCGACTGCTATATGCATCTTTTATATGCATCTTTTTAAAGTAAAGATTATGTTTAACACAGCCATTCATGAAGGCAGGACATTCTGCATTACCAGATTTGCTTCCCACATTTGCAGCAGGCTTCACTGTACATCGTAACAGCTTTTTCCACCTGGCGAGATGTGCTTCCTATGGTAATTTAGAGCAGGTAGGTCAGATTCTCTGGAAAGAACTGTCGTTATGTTATCTATCCTTCCAGGCTGCCTCACATTAGTCAGAATCAGACTGACATGTAGATCTCACTTGGATTGATCATTCGTCAAGCGATTCCTGTCATTAAACTCTCAGAGTGCCACAGAAAAGTTCCACAACCATGTGCATCCATTGTCTTTATGAAGCAAGTGTGGAAAACATTATCTATTTCTGTTTTATTGATCATTACTGATTTCTAGTAGACAAATAAATTCAATATCACATGAAAAAATAATGTTGACCAGTTTTTACAATTGTAATAATAAAAATAATAAAAAGCAAAAAGTACTCCAACTGTACAAGGACTACCCTACATTATTATTCCATTACGGACACAGCCAGACAAGGTCACTGCCTTTTGTGACACAGCTAACAACGTGCATTAATTACCATTAATCCTTTACACATAAATATAGTCTACTATAGAGACGCACAACACACGCTTACGCTGCCAGTGAGACAGAAAGAGATGAAACCACACTTTAATGGGAGTTAATTGCTGTCTAATTCACTCCGAGATTAAACCCTGGAGGGAACAGCACGGCTCAAGAAGTTACTGCCAAATACATTCCCTGAAACCCTAACATGAAAAAAACAATCCACAATCTGCAATGCCAGGACGATCCTGAGTTCAGGCAAACCACAAACTGCCTCTAAAAGCCTCTGATTTTCTGGTAAATGGCGAATGAAGGCACATGTGGGTGTACGACTGTTATTACATCTAATAGATTTCCTGGTTATTCATAGAACTGCTTTCACAGGTCGTTTAGTTTAGAAAGCTTATGGCTGACTTTTTTATTCCTGTGTGCGATTTTCACAGCATGGTTGTTTTCTTCATTGAAAAAAAAACAATAGAGAAACTAATCGAGAGCACATAAAATAAAACGATTTTGACTAAATATGCCATCAAACTAAAAATGTGACTAACATTTATAAAATGGTGTCTGTGTGAATGGGAGAGTGGCAAAATAAATGAATTAAAGTTGCATAAAAGGAGGCAGTTTCTGGTTGTCATTGAATAACATACGTCTATACATATAAAATCACAAATGAAGCTCAAAAACTGACCCATACTTACTATGCAAAATTCACTTTTACATGTTGTTTAAATGTAAATGTGTGTTGGCAGTGTGTGTACACAACCACCCTATAATGATACAAATCATTTTTTTCCTCCGTTTTTTTACTCCCTATAAATCATAAGCAGTGTCTCAGAGCAAGCCATTTGCAGAATCTGTAAAATGTGATGTCAGACTTTACAAGCCCCGCCCACTGCTGTTGACTGACACTGCTGTATTAGCATAGACTCCGCCCTGATTGAGCCGCACACAATCCGCCATGTTTATTTTCACGCTACAGCATTTAAAAGCAGCATTTAAGAAATGTCTTCCTATGATAGCTATAGACATTATTCAGTGAGTGATTTTCTGTTTTTATTTTATTGTTTGGGTCACATTAACAGCATAGACCCAAAGAGCAGCATATTACACTGCTGTCACTTTATACACCGATCTAATATAAACATGTGATTTCTTTCCCAGCTGTTTAACTTCACAAACATAACCGACTGTGTTTTTGTAACTTATGTGTGTTTTTAACATAAACTTGTGTTTGAAAGAGAACTTAGTTTAGTACTCAAATGCCGTGTCATAGCCACTTCCTGCTCGTGTGTTTCAGATGTGTGCACTCAGAAAACTGTTTATCAGAAGTTTAAACTGATATGGCTTTAAAAGGCATGATTTCAGCACGATAGACATGATAATCAAAACCAAACAGATGTTTTTCCGCAGAGTATCTGATGTATGAGCTGTAACGGCACAGGCCTATTTTAGAAAAGGGGGCGGGGAGCAGCAGGTCATTTGCATTTAAAGAGACATGCATGAAAACAGCCTGTTTTAGCTTCTACTCAAAATAGGCATTTTCAAAATGTTATATTATAAATCTGTGGGGTATTTTGAACTGAAACTTCACAGACGCATTCTGGAGACACCTGAGATTTATAATACATCTTGTAAACAGGAGCATAATCGGTGCCCATTAAATTAATCAAACTGTTTACAAAAGTAGACAATTTGCACTGTTACAGCTCACCCACTTTGAAATGACCATATCATGTCTGATTTGAAGAAAAACTGAAAGGATGATTTTTACTGATCCCCCAGATTGGTTTAATAAGAATAGCTCACCCAAAAATTTTAATTCCCTGAAAATTTACTCACCTTTTACCACCTATGGATCCTCTGCAGTGAATGGGTGCCATCAGAACGAGAGTCCAAACAGCTGATAAAAACATCACAATAATCCACAAGTAAACCACACCACTCCAGTCCATCAGTTCACATCTTGAGAAGACAAAACCTGCATGTTTGTAAGAAACAAATCTATCATTAAAATTGTTTTTAACTTTAAAACATGAAAATCCACCAACATATTTGTTTAGAGCAGTTTTCGGCTGTTTTCACTTCTAAACTGTCCTTGATCTCTGCATATTATTCTGCTAATTCAGGTAAGAAAATTTTTCAGTGGAGAAAGCAACATTATGGATAGAGGACTTGTAAAACATACAGCTTGTGGATTACACACATTATTTGTGGATTGTTGTGACGTGTTTATCACCTGTTCGAGCTTTCATTCTGAGGCACCCATTCATTTCAGACGACCCACTGGTGATGTAATTCTAAATTTCTGCAAATCTATTCCAGTGAAGACACTCAGTGAGTGAAAACATTTTCAGCACATTTTCATTTTTGCGTGCACTAGTCCTTTAATGAAAACTGTCACTGCAGTTTGTACTAAAGTTAATTACTCTGAAATGTTGGGGGGTCTATAAATAATAGTCAAATAACAGCAAGTACAGAAAATTAAAAAGCTACGTGAATTACTTGTTACTGTACTTTAAAAGTTATTATTTTTTTAGCCATATAAAATTTTATTAAAAATCATAAACCTGATGAGATTTGATGTGTCTTGGCTTTAATAAATTATACATAATGTAGGCCTATGGAAATGCTGTTTCATATGCCTTTATGCTAGAAACATCAAATGGAACTGAAACATGATTTTTTTGGGCTATGTAGAGAGTGGACTTCCTCCTTTCAGAAGATCACAGCACACCACTGGATCCCAGAATATATATGGATTTAATTAGAAGGCAAATTGCTTCTACAGAGTTGTGATTCTAATCTCGTAAATAAAAATATTAATAATAATAACATGTAGGAAGTTATTCTAGGTTAGTTTCACACAATAACAAAGGGCTCAGTGTTTATAAGAGTCTTTCTAAAACCACCAAGTATCTTGAAGATTTGAAGATTCTGTCTGACGCCAAAGCCAGATCTGAAGTGAAATGTAACTTTGATGTGATCTCGGAGCTGGAAATGTGCCCATGCTGAATGAAAGAGCTAATGGTTTTCTATTTCTCCCTGTGTCAGTCTGATTTTAATAAGAGGAAAGTTATTCTCTTTGCTTTGATTAAACATAAAGTATCCTTGTTTGCCTTTGCCACAGAAGACAAACAAGTTGGGCTAAATTTACCTAAAGCAATAGTTCACCCAAAGCTGAAAATGAAGATGCTTTCATGGTGCATTTACATTTTTGTCTCATTCAAAAGAAGAAGCCTGGACCTTTGACTAAAACTGTCCTTTTCTGTTCCACGGAAGAAACAAAATTAGGTTTTATCTTTGGGTGAACTATTTCTCAGTCAAAACTTCTGTTTTACAAGAAACAACTGTAATGCTAAGATGAGTGTGAGGGTTACTGGAAACATCCTGCTTTCATTTCTCTGTTTTCATAACGAAAGCAAAGACAGAGATATTTCAAGGATTTGTGATATTCAGTGATGCTGATGATCTCCATGGTAACCAGTGCTAACACTGCAGCAGCATTGCTGAAATCAGTACAGCATTGTATTAATACAAAGAAGAGTCAAGGGACAGGGCAAGCTCAGTGTGTATGTGTGTGTACTTATAGACTATAGATGAGGGCTTTGAAATAACGCTAATGGCTGCCCAGCATCAAAATGCAGTGTGTGCTCAAATATGTGTGTGTGTGTTATAAAATAATAAAATACCTTCTCTCTTTGTAATCTGTCTCTTTCACCTGCTAAGAGCTTCTCCTCACCTGTCATCCATCCCATTATAAACACACACACACACACACACACACAAGTATAGTTAAACCAGTACACATGCATCATTATTTACTGAGTACAACTCAAAATGTTTTTCTCTTCTGTATCTGCAACATTTATTGAAATATGATTGTATAAAGCAATGTTTCCCAACCTTTTTTTCTCCAGTAGAAGAAGTTCACTTCCAGAACAAAACTGTACAGATATTTCAGTCACCCCCTTGTCATCAAAAATGTCCATGTCTTTCTTCCTTCAGTCGTAAAAAATGATGTTTTTTAAAAAAAAAAAAAAAAAATCAGGAATGTTCTCCATATAGTGGACTTCAATAGTGCCCACGAGTTTGAACTTCCAAAATGCAGTTTAAATGCAGCTTCATAGGCTCTAAATGATCCCAGCCAAGAAATAAGGCTCTTATCTAGCGAAAAAATCAGTTATTTTCTAAAAAAAAATACAATTTATACAATTTTAACCTTAAATGCTCGTCTTGTCTAGCTCTGTGATCCGCATGCGTACTCTGTGTAATCCGGGTCAATACATTTAAGGTATGTAGAAAAACACCTGTCAAATTTTCTCCTCCAACTTCAAAATCATCCTACATTGCTGCAGAAGTACCCAGTGTTTACAAAGTGAACGTGCAAAGAAGATCAAACACCCTTTACAAAAAAATATAAAACAGCAATGTAGGATGATTTTGAAGTTGGAAGAGAAAATGAGATGGGAGTTTTTTAACATACAATAACGAAACAAGACAAGCATTTGAGGTTTAAAAGTATATATATATATATATTTGGAAAATAACTGCTCGATTTGCTAGATAAGACCCTTCTTCCTCGACTGGGATCGTTTAGAGCCATTTGAAGCTGCATTTAAACTCCATTTTATAAGTCCACTATATGGAGATCATTCCTGAAATGTTTTCCTTAAAAAACATAATTTTTCTACGACTGAAGAAAGAAAGACATGAACATCTTGGATGACAAGGGGGTGAGTACATTATCTGTACATTTTCGTTCTGGAAGTGAACTAATCCTTTAAACACACCTGATTTAGCTCACCAGCTGGTTAGCACTCCAATTTCTAAAATGAATGGGTCAAATAAGGGAGAGCAAAATGTGTAGCTGTGGTGCCTCTAGAAACAGGATTGACAACCAGCACTAAACATCTTTGCTTTTTCCCATAAATTATCAACCTTATTCTTGAACGTAAAAGATTGCACATGGGCGAGACTTCATTCGTTAACTACATTAAAAAGAGATTGGCGCTGTTTGAATGGGTTCCTATGGAGACCGGAACAGAAGAGCATCCAATCGGAAGTTAGAATTAATGGCCGCGCTTTTACTCAGGAAAATAAGAAGAATAACAGCAACATGCAGTAAATGGTAAAACTGTTTGATCTACAAACCAATGTGCTCATAATTAAAATAATACATTAACAATATAGTAAGACACATCATTTTGCAATATCAAGCAGCTAAAAATAGCTGGACGTGGATGAGACAAGAACCCAGACCCATAAAATTTCTAAACAACAGAAATACAGCCAGGGCTTTAATCAGTACAATCCGTCAGTGGTTTCCTTCTATTTTAATATGCATTGATCCTTGTGGAAATGCTTTATATAAATGAATTGGGATACTTTAACACTGTTGCCGTGGGTTGTTTTTGATGTAAAAAAATAAGAGCATTTTATCCCCCAGAACACGATTTTTAATGGGAGACCCCCCTCGAAACGCGATTGGGCCAGTTTTGGGCTAGTTTTGAGTAGCAATTGGGCGGGTTTTGTTGGGAAAACCTGGCAACCCTGCAACAGTGGAAAGAAATATTCTAAAGACGTTATAATCTCCACTGATGGAAGTTCATTTAAATGGGGTTTGTAATAGCTATTTCTATTAAGCCACCATCCAGAAGACCCAAAAATATGTTCTTAAAGGGGTCATCGGATGCTAAGTTCACTTTTACATGTTGTTTGAACATTAATGTGTGTTGTCAGTGTATGTACAAATCTACCCTATAATGATAAAAATCCATGCAGTGGTTTTTAATTAATCTGTAAAAATAATATCCCCTTTTTCAAATCGAGCCATTCTCAGATGCCTGTCGTTGTGCCGTCACACCCACAGAGGCCGCTCCCACAATAGTTGATTGACATGAGCGTCTTACCTCAGATCAGCTGTAACAGTCCCACCTCCATTGTTTCGATGCCGGAGCAGGGATGTAAGTTAGACAAGAATATCTCCGATTGAGCGATTGAGGTGTTGTATTGCCGGATGTAATAACAAACATAGTGGTTGCATTTACTCCCAACATCTGAGCCACTGAAGATGCAGTGGATTACGTTTGTTTGTGAAGGGAATGCGCCTCCCGATCTACATAAATGCGTCTATGTTCGCACGAATCATTCGTGATCCAGCTTCACTTACAGCAGAAGTGAGTATAAGAGTATTTTATGAATCTTTGTGATCGCCTTTCCTAATAGGGTGCTAGTTAGCAAGTTTAGCGGCTAAACACAGCTAAATACGGCTAAAGTAAACAGGCTTGTCACTCCACAGCGAGAAAAGAGGGGCGGGGCGAGCAGAGCTCATTAACATTTAAAGCAACCTCGACCAGAACAGGATGATTTTTGCAGAGCTGATTTTGGCAATGTAAAAAAGGTGTTATTTACACTACCATTGAAAAATTTTAACCAAAGCATGTTATTGACTTTTCATTAAGGCCCTAAAGAATCATATCAACTCGATGACCCCTTTAATAAAGGGTAAAAATGTAGGCTAGTCATTACTACAACCTGCTTATTTTGTTGATCATGGCAGCACTGTTTCCTTGTTTGTTTGTTTTGTGTGTGTGTGTGTGTTTTTACAAGGCAGACTTTTTTCTGCTTATCTGAACGTTTCTTCCTGTTAAAGCAGATAATTATGTTAAAATCTATCTGCAATGTGATTGGCATTTGAGTGTGAAACTGATCTGGTCTGGTAAAGCGTATCTGAGACTGCAGCTATCTAGATGGGCATCTGTAGATTTATCTCATTGTGGGATTACCTGCATGTTTAAACAGAAGCTAAACACCTTTTTTTCAGGCTTCTGAAACATCCCATTTCTCTTATCATAGAGTTTACCTTGAATTAGATAGTATACTAGATATTTGACATGTGGGTCAATGACAAGTGTTCAAGATGATGAAAATCAAACTTTTTTTTCAGCTTTAAATGCGGGAATTCTTAGAAATGTACTCTTTTTTTGGTATTCTTGCTGGTTCCATTTAGTTTCGAATTCAAAACCTTCACCTCCTTTTAAAGTTCAATGACTCAGAAAGCAAAGTAACAACCTTGTGCATTCAATAGATGTGAGTGTACTTTCAAAGAAATTAATACATACATTTTTAAAATGTTAAAATCACGTCCACATTACGTCCTCATTATCATTGTGTGGAGCTTTCATCTTCTGTTCCACTGAAGAAAGATTTACAATATTTTGGGAGGAGGGTTCATTTAACAGATGCTTCACTTATTTATCCCTGTTAATAATTGGAGAATAGTGACGGAAGTGGCCAAATTACACTACAAATAAAATGAAACAGGAATAGGTTGGACAGATCTCTCTCAGTCCTTATTCATTTGTTGCTCTTCTTCTTTTGTGCAGTTTCCCAGTGCTCCGAAGACATGAATATCTCAGCGTGTTTGGTGATAAACGTTTTCCTGTTTCCTGTTTCGAGAGCATTGACATGGAGATCTCTGGATCAGGCAGGTGTGTGTTTTGTTTGAGTTTAACAATGTGTATTTGTCTACAGTGTCGTCTGGTTGCCACTAACGCAGCTGTCGGGTTACCACGGCAATAACGAGACATGCGTCATATTCATTTCCGTCTTCATCTAAGGGTTGGCCACTGATTCTCACAGAAAACAATAAGCAACAGAGATCCGGTCTGCCTGAACGCTCCACTTTAGACGGCCTGATTATGATAATAATACATCAAAACAACCAATGCTAATGTAATTTAGAAATCATTTAATATGCATACCAAGTAAGTTAATCTTGACTGTTTACATCTGCTCATGACCTAATACATGGTGTGTGTGTGTGTGTTTGTGTGTATGTGTATGTGTGTGTTCCTAGTCTCTATGTGTTGGCTGATGGCTTTATGGGCCCCATATGGAAGAAATGGCCCCTGAAAGCTAATAGACCCTGAGACCCTTATGCTGCCTGCCAGCTACTCACAGGAGCTGTACAAATGGGGTCTGCTGAACATCTGTTGAGTCCAACTAGTTTTGAGTTCAATGAACTCATTTAAAACTTGACAGCCCTGAATCCTCAGTCAGTTCAAATAAAACAGTTGTAAAGTTCAGATGATTTATTCACGTGCAGTTCACACTGTCCTGACATGGTGTAACGGCGCCCTCTGCTGAAGAAAAACACAGACATACTGGAAGTGTTTTATCCCATAATTAAACACATGCATGCACCACACATTTGATTATTTATCAGGACTGTTGTGTTTTTAGCAGCGTCTCTTTTGGCCTCAGTGTGACTGATTTGACATGACTTTTTTGAGGTTTTCAGTTGCTCTACTTTATGTATTTTTCATCATTTTAGTGTTTTGCTTTTGCTTTTTAATTTATAATTTTTAAAAACTATTTTTTTTTAAGAATCAGTTACAGTTACATCATTTGAAAAAAAAAAAAAAAAAAAAAAAAACTTTTATTAACAGTAAAAAAAAAAAAAAGTAATCCACAGAAAGCCACATTATACATTATAACAACAATTATGTTCACACTTACATACAAATTTAAGCAAAAATATCCAGAGGACTGACTACTATAAGCAGTAGATAAATACATGGTAATAATGACACAAGAGCAGACGTCTTCGAGGTGAATCAGAGAGCGTTTCTGAGGATGAGCTGCACGCCGAGGCTCGCGGGCTCCTCCACCGGCTGCTGCGACAGGTTGTTGGTTTGTGGGATGCTGTCTACAGTACAGCCCTTCACAGGACACACGGAGAAACGAGACAACAGCATCACAAGAACCGACTTCATCATCACCATAGCGATGTGCTTCCCCACACACGACCGCGGGCCTGATCCGAACGGCTGGAAGAAACGACTCGGCACCTTGAACGACAGATAGAGAAAGGTATTACACTGTCGGTGCTGCCGTGGACACAAAACATATTATTTTGAGTAGTGACTTTATTACTATTTGTTTTTTTTTAATTATAAATATATAAGAAATATAATTGTTTCTGCAATCAAAATAAGATAAGAATTCTATCTTATAAAGGATTGTGAACATTTTTCACACTTTAGAAGAAAATTCTAATCATATAACCCTCTGGTACTGTAGTAATACAAACCTTTAAGGTACTAATATGTACCTATTATGGGTAATAAAGGTGCAATAATTTTCTTTTAAGGGTACTGCTTCAGTGACAAGCTGTTGTACCCCAAAAGGTACAATTTTAAACCTCTATTTTTCTGTATGAATGGTACGAAACTTGATGACTTTAATGCCAGTCACTATGTGAGCACAAAACAAACAAACAAACAAACAAACAAACAAACAAAAAAAAAAAAAACGAGTACTTGATTCAAAAAAGCAAAATGGTCATAAAAAAGTCATACTTGTGTTGTTCATGGTCAAAAATGACCGCCATTGGAAATGAATGGGAAATACAATTTTTTGTGTGTAAAATCCAGAAATCATTCATGATGCAAAAAAAAAAAAAAAAAAAAAAAAAAAAAAAATTGCACAGCAATAAAGGGGAGACGCTCTAAAATATCAAGAGTGCAAAATAGACACACTCCTGAAAAGTAATATAAAAATCTTAGGGAAAAAAAAAGTTTTATTTTCAGTGGTGAAAAATTGATCATAATTATTGGATAAATATTAATTAGTTCCATGAAATTCTCTCAAAATACAAAATAAAAAATATTATGGAACAAAAATATATTACATTGATTTTACTAAAAAAAAAAAAAAAAAAAAGTTACATTTCGTCAGGTGTTCAGTCACTTTTGACTCCCAAATACCAGATCAATACCACAGGGTTAAATTAGCATAAATACTAATCCCAATACTAGGGTTTGTTAAATAGTAACAATAACTGTTAAAATGATGTTTAAAAAAAAAAAAAAAAAAAAAAAAACACTTTAATTACCACAGTGCATTTTTGTAAGGTTGTAAGGAACACAAACTTTATTTTGGTAGATATTATACAGCTGCTGTATATTCTCAGTCAACTAGTGCAGTTACAGTTTGAAAGTCAACATTCATTAATTGCTGGACCGTATGTGTTTAAGATTTAATTTTAACAGATCAAATATAAAATCAAAGGTAAATGGCATAGGATTTAAATACAATGCTAGTGTTTAAATAATATAAAATTAAATTTTAAAATTAATTATTCAAATAAATAAATAAATAAATAATGAAATAAAATAAAACTAAAAAGTTTCAGATATTTTTTGAGTGATTAGATTAAATATATAATCTCTCATATATGTATTGTATATAAAATATACAGTATAATTTATTTAAAAATTAACATTAACATTAAAATGTGATTTTTCTCAAACAGTCTCAGATTTATTTATTTGAGTGATAGTTTTAGTGTGGTAAATGTGTGTAAAGACGCTGAAGACTAAACATTAGATCAAGTATATAATCAAATATATATAAATCCATTAAAACATATATACATATAAACTATTATTTAAAAAAACAATAAAATTAACATGAGATCTCCCTCAAACATTTGCATAATTTTTCTTATTAATTTATTAATAATTATTTTAATTACTTCTGTAAGTGATGGCTAATAGTTTTATCGTGGTAAATGTTTGTAATGACACTGATGACAGAAATACAGGACAAGACACAAATTTTATAATGCAGACTCACATTCTTCTGGAAGTTGTCCAGACTGAACTGATTCGGTTTGGGGAAGAATTCGGATCTGTGCATCCGACCCACATTCAGTATGATGTTTGTTCCTTTCTTCACTTTGTAGCCCTCGATGACATCATCGTCCAGCGCCCGACGCATGGTGAAGTCCACGACCGGATGAAAGCGGAGCGACTCGTTGATAAAACTCTCCAGAACGTGTAACCTGGACAGATGTGAGTGCTGCAGACTCCTGCCAGCTACAAAACACAATCACAACATGACGTTCAAACGGTCAGAGAAACATCTGGATGAGACAAATAATCACAACTGAACAATTCATCCAAACATGACAATTCTGTTATTATTTGATCATTTTCATGACATCATTATCTACTTTTTGTCTACTGGAAAAGAGGTACAAATTTGTTTAACATAAAAAAATTCCAGCATACAGGTATGAAATGAGAGATTGTGAGCAAATTATTCTTTAAAGAACAGTAACTTGTTTCAAACCTAAGACAGTGTCCATTTCCTGCAGGATCTTTAACTCGACGTCCGGATTCTGTTTGAGCAACAGCAACATGAAGAACAGACTGATAGAGAGAGTATCCGGAGCCGCGATCACCATCTCCAACACACACTGCCTGACGTTCTCAGCGCTCAGCTCCCCGTGGCTCTAAACGCACACGAACACAGGTCAGTCATTCTCATTTATGTTTCAGAGCTGTGTTTGACATACTGCCTCGTGTCACATTCACCTGAGCAAATATCAGATCTGCTGTGAAGTCGAGCTGGTCGAGTTTTTCTGCGTGTGTCAGCTGAACTCTCTTCTGCTCGATCAGAGCCGCAATGGCATCCTGCAACTCCTGACTGAAACATACACACATACACACTGTACTAATAGGTTTCAAAGCCTTTACAAACATTCAGAAAGGAAAAAAAAACACTTCCTTAACCCTCTGGTCCTCTTCGGTCATTTATGACCGAAAAATGTTGCTTTTTGAAATGTAAAAAATCGTAGCTTCATCGGAATGAGATGACATTCCGTGACTCTTATCACATTAGCAATGTAAACACGCAAAAAATCACAGACATGATTTGGATATGTTAAAGGGGCGGAAAAAAGCCACACTTGCCTTCTTCGCGGTCAAAAATGACAGACATAAGAAAAAATATGAAAACTGGGAATATTTTGGGCGCCCAAACTACAAATCAGCCACTGTGCAGAAAAAAACGCAATCAAGGAGTGACACTCTAGAATATCAAGAGTGCAAAACTGACACCCGCGCGCACACACACACACACACAAACACACACACACACTGAA
Source organism: Labeo rohita (assembly GCF_022985175.1). Lineage (NCBI taxonomy): Eukaryota > Metazoa > Chordata > Actinopteri > Cypriniformes > Cyprinidae > Labeo > Labeo rohita. Next base: position 33,009,342 of record NC_066886.1, on the reverse strand, counting down.
ATGAACTGGTAAGACTGTAACAGAGCAAATTTTGAGTATATGTGAAATAAAATGAATACATGGAAAATAAAAATACAAAAGAGTCTTTCTCTCACTCCCACACGAACACACACCCAAGCGCGCAAACACACACACACACACAGATGAACTTAAAAAAAATCCTTTCCATGCTTCCCTTTCTAACAAAATTGTAATGTCTGATTGTAATCATAATGCAAATCCTGATATTAATCTAACAAAAAATATCTAAAAAATGAAAAATGTAGTCTTTTAAAATGTCTACATATATTTCTAAATACAAAACCTAAAGAAGAAACTATGTATAAAAACACAATGGGAATCAAAAAGTCTCTGTATGTATGTATATAGGGAGCTATACAAGAGGTTACATGAGCAGAACCTGATTTTACCAAGTACGGCGTGTTCCTAGATCAACATCTTTGTTGACCCTGGAACAACATTGTGATTAACCAATCAGATCTGAAAAAAACAGTTTAGTTTTTGTGAAGTTTAGGCTTACAGTCGGTGTTTGGTGCTTGTACATCAGTGTCAGTGTCATCATTTCCTCTGATTTTAGGGACTACTCATGGGCAAGGTTAGGTTTAGATGTAGGAAGTTTTTTTGTTTGTTTGTTTGTTTGCTTGTTTTTTTTAATGCTACCAGATAGCACAAATTTCGGTTCAAAATTGGATTTTAAATGCTTTCACTCTAATGTTGCATTTATCGAAAAAAAATAGCAAAAATAGATAAATACAAAAATATACTCATTCCAAGGGGGAAAAAACTAATTAAAATTGTATAAATATTGCAAACGTATCATCAAATCTCCTTTTGTTCAAAAAATATTATTGAACAAAAATGTATTACACTGATTTTCCTGAAAAAAAAGAAGAAAGTTACATTTCAAGGCTTCTGTCACTTTTGACCGCAAAAAGGCAAGTGTGACTCCTAAACAAAGAGGGTCAGAGGGTTAAAGCACTCTGGATTCTGCATTTGTGATTCTGCAAGTGTTTCTGGCAAAAGTATTAAAAGTTGTCACATTCACATACAGGACAAACATCTCCAAAACAACATTTCACAAACTCACGCATCTCTCTTGTGCTTCCTGTTCAGCCAGTCCAGTCTAAAGTACACATCAGGTTTGATTAAAACTGTCTGCCAGGTGTCAAAATATTTATGAATCTTCTGAAGCAGATCATGCTCTACAACACAGCATATGCATTTATAATGAATATAATGTACATCTGATACTAAAATTGCAATATTAACCATATGATCACAAACAATAGAGGGAACATCAGTCATGCATTATTTAGGGTTGAATAATGCACATAGCCAATAAAAAATATAGTACTGTTCAGTTGTATAAAATTGGTAAGATGTATTACATCATTTGCGTGAAATAACAAAACATCAAACTGTTCATTAAATGTGATTTAAGTGGACTAATTGAGGACTGACCATTGAGAGGGACTCCCAGAAACAGTCTGTTGGAAATGTCCACCACAATGCACCGCAATAAATTGAGGATGTCCACCTGTCCTCGAGCATCTGTCAGGTGAGACAGATCTTCCAGGTGTGTGTTTGTGGATGTGATGCAAATCTCCAAAGTTCTCTGAAGCCCTGGACCTGTCAGAGCTGATGCACACACACGGCCATGCAATTTAAACCAGCCTGTTCTACTACAGCGTAACTTGCATATTTTAAAAATCATGCCCACCTTTAGCATAAAAGGTGCGGACTTTCTTCCAGAGTACCACATTTGAGTTGAATATAATGCCCTGTTCGTGCATCCCGATACACTGCAGACCCAGTTTGCTCCCAAAGCGTGAGGTGTACAGAGATCTCCTTAACACATGATACACAGCCGATGACCTGAGACACACACAGCATTAGAATGAGAAATTCAGAACAAACATTTGTGTTCATTTATGCAGGGACACTCTGTGATATGGTGGTGCTAATATATTCTTTAGAAAAAAAAGTGCCAAAACATAGTTTTGAATTTGACTTGTAGTGCACTTCAAAGTTCTCAAATCTTAAAAGTATATAAAAAAAAAAAAAAAAAAAAAAACCTTTAAAGGAAAGGACATGACGTGTGGCCAAGTATGGTGACCCATACTCGGAATTTGTGCTCTGCATTTAACCCATCCAAGTGCACACACACAGTAGTGAGTAGTGAACAAACATGCACACAAAGAGATCACACACCCGGAGCAGTGGGCAGCCATATTGCTATCACTGCGGCGCCTGGGGAGCAGTTGGGGGTTCGGTGCCTTGCTCAAGGGACTCACCTCAGTCGTGGTATTGAGGGTGGAGAGAGCGCTGGCTTTTCACTCCCCCCACCTTCAATCCCTGCCGGACCTGGGACTCGAACCCGCAACCTTTCGATTACAAGCCCAACTCCCTAACCATTAGGCCACGGCTGCCCCTGCAGATTATATATACACTGTAAAAAAAAAAAGTTCCAAAAAGTTGTTTCAACTTAAATTAATTTGTTACCCCACTGACTTAAAATTTATAGTTTAGTCAACTTGAAATATTAAGTTACTTAATGTAAATTTAAGTGACAACTGGCAGCGGGGTAACAAAATATTTTGTTGAAACAACTTTTTTTTTTTTTTTAAACAGTGTTTTAAGTGTACTTTCATGACTATGTTTCTTAACACACCCAAATACATTTTAAAAAAGTGCTCTTTGTAATAATGTAATTATATATATATATATATATATATATATATATATATATATATTTTTAAAAGTACATTTTAAATCATTATGTTTCGAGTACACTTATTTTGATGTATTGACTAACATATTAAAACACATTTAAAGAACTTGATTATAATTATAATTATATAGTTGGTTTATATTGTGTGTTGTTTGATATTACAAGTTAATAAATATTAAATGCAATTTTAACTTAATCATTTCAACTGTGTAATTACAAATAGATTTAAAAACATGACATTTAAGTTCATTTTAATTATATATGACACTGGACCGCAAAACCAGTCATAAGGGTCAATTTTTTTAATTTATACATATAAAAGTGGAATAAATAAGCTCTCTATTGATGTATGGTTTGTTAGGACAATATTTGGCCAAGATACACCTATTTGAAAATCTGGAATCTTTGGGTGCAAAAAATAAATAAATAAAATATTTATTTGGGATAAAATCTCCAATAATTTGTCCAATTGAAGTTCTTAGCAATGCATATTACTAATCAAAAATTAAGTTTTGATTTATTTATGGTAGGAAATTTACAAAATAACTTTATGAAGTATGATCTTTACTTAATATCCTAATGATTTTTGGCATAAAAAGAAAAAATCATAATTTTGACCCATACAATGGAATGTTGGCTATTGCTACAAATAGACCTGTGCTACTTAAGACTGGTTTTGTGGTCCGGGGTCACATATTTAAAACAGACAATAGAATTATGAAACTGTATACAAAGATGCACTCTTAAGTTTAACTAAATGCATTTAATATAAATTTAGACTATAATGCATTTTCATTTAATTGTAAATAACACGCAGTTAAGTGCAGTTAAGTTTGCACGTATTTTCTATATATTACTTCTGTTATAAGTTCTCTTTATAAAAGTATGCTAAAGGGTACTTTTTCCACAAGGTGTGTGTGCGTTTCAGGACTTACTTGCTCAAGACGAGAGTTTCCTCACCATTGATCCAGACCCTCACAATGTCTCCGTATTTGCTGTTGTAGTAGTTGCTGGCAGTGCCAATCCCAGACCAGATGAACCGACAGTAAGAGAGAACAGGACCCAGACCCAGAAGGAAACAAGGACCTGAATGAAACACATGGCAGCATGTGAGCTATAACACAGAACTGCATTTATAAGCTACATTTTCTTAATTATTATATGTGGAGGTGTCTGTTTATATTTATTCTACTTTATGCATTTAGTTATCCAATCAGAGTTTAGACCACAAATATAACAAAATATTGTAGATAGCACAGTCACTAACAAAAGATAAAAAGGCAAAACACCACATGACCATCAGTTCAAAAATGTATTTGTTTTGGATTTGATAAAGAAAATACTGTGATTTCTTTGAAAACCGGACAAAATTTTGAACAAACCCTACCGACCCGGCACACAGTCTTTCTCTGGCCGATGGTGTCTGATGGCCAGCAGCAGGCAGAGCATAAGCAGCAGTAGTGTGGTCAGGGATCCGCACGCATTGTCTTGGGCAGCGTCAGTGCTGTTATGGGCCCCCCGGATCAGAAGGTCCAACGCAGCCTCACCGAGACGCACCGGCTTCATTCCACAGGGCTGGAGAAGTTCACCTGACATAAGAACGGCGTGAGAATTGCAGCTTCTTCAAGACTGAAGCAGCAGAACTGCAGATATACACTTTTATATGTGTGTGGTTGCACCGGATTGGATCTGGATAAATCAAAAGTCAAAATAAAAACTCAGCATAACCTTGTGCGCTCCTCGTGTCCTTCAACCTCAGTTTCCACAACATTATCATGACACGCGAACCCTCAGCTGTCCCGAACTCATCTCTGCAAGACATCAAAGACTTTAGGAGATTTGAGACATCTGCAGCACAACCTTGAGTCATTCAAAAATGAAAAAAAAAAAAAAAAAAAAAACGTCCTTCAGACCTTATGCATACGCTTTCCAAAAAAGTAGAACACTTTAAGTTTATTTTATTAAGTATACACAAGTAAAGTTCAAGTATATTTTTAGTATACTTTATGTAGTAAGTATACAAATATCAGTGTACTAGTAGTATACTTATAAGTGTACTATTTTAATACTCCTTGGGACTGAATTGGCCCACTTTCTAGTATATAAAAGTATACTTTTAAGTATAACAGTAGTAAACTTTGAGTACAAAATTAGTTTACATCAATGTTTTTAGTTTGTACTGCAACTATACTAAAAGTGATCTTATAGATATATTTATAGTTTACTAATTAAATACTTGAAGTGTACTTTTTATTACACTTTGAAGTATAGTCTCAGTAAACTACTAGTTTATTAGTTTTATACTGCAAGTATACTCAGAAGTTTTCTATACTTTCACTACTATGTCTCTATATCTAGGTATTAATTTGTATATATTTTGTTATATGAATATTTGAACATACAAAACATCAAATAAAAGAACAGGGTATCTGCTTGTAAACAAAAACATTTTATTCTTGCTTCATGCATTCTTTTTATAAACACTTGAATGAGGGTAAGTTTTATAAAGAAAAAATATACATTTTGAACAAAAAGCTGAAAACAAGACTATGAATTGGATTCAGAATGATAATCAAAATGTAGATGAGTCGATCAGCACCCCAAAGGTTTACAGTCATTATTACCTCTTCATGGCATGGGTCACATTTTATTCCACAACGTTACACAGTTTTGATACTGTTTTATGTCTGATGATTGTGTTAGATTACATGTGGAAGCATCTGTTGTTTCAGTTTCTTTTTTACTTGTGTTTTTTTGTAAATTCTGTACAGTAGATGTGTACTAGTGCCCCCTACAGTATAACAATGAAAATACAGATTCTCGGAGCACAAGTATAGCTCAAATATGTTTAGACTTTTTCTAAATATTTTCTAAGTCAAGTATACTTAAATGTCATTTTAAGTATATTTCTGATAAGTGCATAAAAAGTAGACTAAAAGTATACTTACTGGTGTAACTGCATTTACGCTGCAATTAAAAAGCATAAATAGTGTTGTGCGATTCATGTTTTAAATATGAAATATATTTGAATATAGAACTATGAAATTTTAAAAAACTTAAGCAATACTTTAAATATACAATAAAAACTGCCAGTAGGTAACAGCAAGTCACTGCGAGTCCACTGAATCATTCATTCAGATGATCGGTTCCGAATGTCTGATTCTTACAGAACAATTCAAGTGACGTTATAAATAAATGTCTCTATAAATGGGTCATTGAATCACTTTATTAATTCAAAATTTTTAATGACAAAATAATGAGAAAAAAAGTCGACAATATTGTGTCTAAAATGTAGTGTAGAATGGGGCTAAAAGGTTCCTTTGATATTATTTTCCTCTAAACCACTACGTGGCAGAAAAACGTGGCATAGCACTTACCAAAACATTTGCTTTTCGAGATACACGTGCAAATTTGTCTGATCCTTGACGAGATCACAGGCAAAGTGCAAAGTCGATTATGTGCTTAATTGATCTAATATTTGATGTTTCACAAAATGCTGTGAATTTAAGTAGCAAATGAGAATCTATACAATTCTTGAATATATCAACACAAAGGTCTTCTTAATGATTTTCTCAAATCCATTAATAATTATTCTGTAAATTAATTTTATTATCATCTTTCTTATTCAGTCTTAAAACATCATTAGTTAGGTATTTTATGGTTTTCACCATTCAATTTAAAACAAAAACAAATTGTTACAATGAACACAAAAGCCATTTTGTATCTTCAGTTTGCCCTCTTTGTGTGTGTCTATCAGATTCAGAGACGTTGTGAATTCACTGAACGCCCACTTTCATCGCGAAAGAATTTATGGAAATAAGCTGACATCATTGAGTTCGGTCACAGCAGATGCATGCAGCTTTCTAGCATTTTCTGAGTAAAGGGAGGATCCCTCATAGTTCATGTACCAATAGGTGAATGTGTGATGCCTTAATTTCACACATTCATTCTGTATGTACATACTGATGTTGCCCTATCTGCTGTATTAACCTAAATTAAATGCAGGTCAATATTTTAATGGCAGCAGCTTAAGATTAAACCCCTGATGATTTAACTAGATGTTGCTGGGTTAAGGCCCAAAGGGGGTTATTTGAACCACTGTAACCTTGAGCAAAGTGTTTAACTTCAGGTTACTCAGGAGGACTGAAGCTGTAATGTTAATGTAAGTGACAGTACCTTAAATAAGAAACCATTGACTAAATACCAATTAACTGTGTGAAAAAAGGCCTTTACATAGGCCAAACAGGCATCAATGTGTGGCTGCCAATGTGATTTTAGGATGTTTAAGGGCTTGCTTAAAAAGAGTTTTCTGAGTAAACAAATTCTGGGTAAAAAACGCCCACTTTCATGTTTCTTTTATTTCTGTGATTTTTTTCTCTCGTAATTTAAAAAAGTAATAGTAACAACATATTTTTGCTCATTTACTAAATCATTAATAACTGACATTAGTTTAACTGACTTGTGTGGTATATTGAATTATGTGAGTATGTGGAGGTGTAAGGGGGAATTTTCTTGGATGTCAGAATCGCAGGGTGGTCTTAAAGATTTTGAGCCTCTCATAAAAAAGTCGACCTTTTGAACATACATCAACATCACACACTACGTATTTAGGGCTGGAATGTCTTTCTCGGAAAGAAACAAGTAATCTTTAATTCATTAGAGAACAAAGTGTCCCTCTGCGCACTGAAAGCCACGTCACTTAAATATGTCGTCACTTCAATACGGCCTTTGTGGTCCATGTGTTTCGCAATTCTTCAAATAAGTTGTTTGTCCCCTGTAGCAAAACTGTGGGCAGGAAGCCACAAGGAAGGGAATTGTGGATACTGTCAACCATAAATTTACAGATCATTTACATTGATGCTGCTGGCTGGCGCTTTCTCAATTAGTAATCCAATAGAGTAATTATGTTGTGTTTGCGGAAACTGCATTTGTGATAAATATTGTACATGTTCATTTTTATGATTATGTCATTTTTTTTCTCCATCCACCGAATTACTTTGGCAGCTCATCACTGTACACCTAACATCCTGAGGAGAGTGTGTGTTGATCTTTGTGATGGTTGTGTGTTCAGCTCAGAGAAATGCTAGTCGCACGGCTGTTGTGGGAGGTCGTTTGTTCGGTTTCTCATGGGGAGTGCCAAGCAACAGAGAATAACAGCAATGTTTGAGACAACGCACAGGGAGAGAAGCCAAACCACTTCCCTTTACTCAACACAGTCCAATGTCCACTCAACTGACCTCTCTGAGGTCTGAGGGCCTGTTTTATACAAATCTTGCATATATAGCAAGTATCTTTTTTTTTTACCTGTTTAATAATTGCTTTTCATATAAAATGTGATTTTTATTGAACGGACAATATCAGATAACGCCAGTCTATTGCATGTAAACTTCGGTGTTCCACAGGGTTCTGTTCTAGGCCCTTTTTAATTTATTCTGCGGATGCTGTCTTTAGGTGATATTAGTAGGAAACTTGACATTAGCTTTCATTATTATACAGATGACATACAGATTTATACTTTCTTATCCACACAGTGCATTGCATTAAGGGCATTAAAAACAGTAAATGGGGATAATCTCTCTCTCTATTTTTTAACCACATCTGTAAATAAATTTTACTGACTATAATCTGTGTCTTGATGGTACCACTGTTACGAGAACAATGGAACCATCTGGATTACACTGTAAAAAACAACAACAAAACAGTTTGCTGAGTCAACTTAAAATAATTTGTTACCCTGCTGCTTAAAAATGTTAAGTTCAGTCAAATGTTAAGTTGTACTAAGTGACAACTTAGATATTCGAGTTGACTAAACTAAAAAAAAAAGTGGTTTGTTCAACTTAACAGATGTGTTTACCCAGCTGCCTTAAAATTGTAAGTTGAATCAACTCAAATATCTAAGTTGTCACTTAGTAAAACTTAACATTTCAAGTTGACCAAACTTTTTTTGAGTTGACTGAACTTAAAACTTTAAGGCAGCGGGGTAACAAATTATTAAGTTAATAAGTTAACTCAGCAAATTGTTTTACAGTGTACCCTGTCATGTTAAATTTGCAGATTTCTCATATTTCTAATACAACTTTAAAGGAACATCCTCTTTATTTTATAACCCTCTGGTTGTGTTCGCATTCCTGTCATCACTTGTGGTGTTCCCGGTCAAATGACCGGACTCCAAACAATTGCTTATAAATCTCTCATTATGCTATATTATCACCAAATATCTTTTTCTTTCATTTAGGACTGGTTTTTGTGTTTCTATTTGCATCTGATTAATCGTAGGCCTCATTTATCTGAGAGTATGTACCTCTTTTGGAGTCCGGTTATTTTTGACCAGGAGCACCACAAGTGTGACTTTGTGCAATTTTGTACAGTTTTGCCTACTTTCAGAAAAATGAGGCCTAGGATTAATCAGAGGCAAATAAAAACACAAAACCTGTCCTAAATGAATGAAAAAAAGTTGACAAAAAGAATGAATCCAATATTTGGTGATAATATAGCATAATGACAGATTTATAAGCAGTTGTTTGGAGTCCGGTCATTTTTGACCGGGAACATCACAAGTGTGACTAGGTGAAATAAAACCCACAAAAAATTCAAAAAATTCCAAAAAAAAAAAAAAAAAAAAAAAAAAAAGATACGTACTAATACCCTGTGTGAACAAAGTAAGTTTGAGTCCAATTTTGAGTATTTTCGGGAAAAATAAAATCTTTTCTGGGTCAATTTGACTTGAACACAACCAGAGGGTTAATGCTGAAAAGTTAGTTCACATTCATGACCTGTTAATTGAAATGCACTATTGGCTGGATGTCTAGCTGCCTCCATACAAATTCTGCAGGTAGATTTCGCAGGAGTATAAGCAGCTCGAAGTATAACTAAGTTATGTCAGCCAAACTGAATCATTTACTGGTTATGTGTTAAGTTCGATGTCAGTTATATCAGCGCTTCCTTGTCTGTCAGGGGAGTCTGTGAACTTAACAGACCTCAAAAATTTGAGCTTTAAACAGGATTAAAATGAAAGTCAATTAGATTTTCAAGCCAGACTTCTCTACTGCCAGCACAAAGTCTGGTAACTATTACTATACTAACTAGTGTTGGAACATTACTTTTAACAAACATGTTACAATATTGTATTTCTCCCAGTAGAATGAACTGATTGTTACATTGTTGCTTTTAATGTGAAGTATATTTGTTATTTTGTCATTTTAAGTATTCTGATGAATCATTTAATTTATTTATTGACCAATTTAAATTGCTTCAAGTGAAACATAGCACTCTTGGTAAAGAACTTGGCTGACCTCAAGAAACCTAAGCTGAAAACAGATTTAAGGTTTAAGACAATTAATCTTACAATGCAGACTTCTGGCAACTGTTCTTAGGTGAAGCTGTACCCAACTAACTACTTAAAGGAATGACAGAAAATAAAACCTGGCTGAACTGATTTGACCTTCACACTCCTCTCAGCATAAGCACATTCTCAGCACTGAGCTCGGATACCTTGTTTCTTGTTTGCGTGATCACACAAACCCAACCGAGGAGCTTGTAGCTCAGCTTGTATGTTTTATTTGGCAATGACCTACAGCTGCAGGGCAGAAGACCACAAAACACAACAGACTCCACAGCTTCATACAGCAGTCCGCCAGTGTTTTTTCAATGCATAAATTTGTTTTTACAACAATTTTAAATGCATTTTTTTCATCTGGCTGTGCATGACAGGATTATATTAATTATTACTGTACATCCAGTACTGTCAGTGCATGCCATTTCCAATTATAACGAGTGCAGATGTATTTCACATTCATTATATAAGCACAGAAAGAGAAGACAGAGGTGCTAAGTGATATCAGATCAAAACCCGAATTAAAACTACAGAAGTGGGTCATGTTGCATGATAAGAATTGCATGTCAGGCCTTCAACTCCACAACCAGCCCGAGTTCCCTCAAGGGTCCTGGCTCCTTTAGCTGCTGACATTTACTCACTCTGACAAGCTTGTGAAATCACCTTGAAACTGAATAACTTTTTTTGTCAGTACTGTTTTGTCTGTATTATTCCATTGTCTTAGATACAGATATACTTTTGGATTTCGTCTGTTAAAATGTTTAGCACATGCTCAGGTGTTAAAAGCTGCACTACTCCTTGCTAAGCCAGCTTTGAATAATCTAATAAAAAATAAATAACTAAAAAACACTACACGTTTGAAGATGTTTGGACAGCCTTAGTAGAACTGTTTACTGAAATCTCGCTGTGGCTCTCAGCATGTCTAGTTTTCTTCCACATCATTGGCTGTAGAGTGGATGTGGATTATGCTGGTCAGCCCACGGTCATGCTGAAGAATGGACTCTACTGCATATAAATCAGGTGACTGCACAAGTGGGGGGTTCTTCTCCAGCGCATCAGCCGAGCAGCCCTCAGTCGCACACAGACCCGACTCGAAACAAGGACTTCAATTGTCTTCTCGCATCCCGAGACTGTTCTTTTTCAGGGGAATATTCTTTTATTACTCAGCCTTACTTTTGAAAGTCTTAGTTTTGTTAGTTGTCTAATTTTTGTTCATTTCTAAATTGAAGTCAGAATGCTGGATCCACTGGCTGAGTTGAGAAGAACCGGGGGCTTTCGTCAGTGCGGTGGCCGCTTGTCCTGGCAGGTGCGTTTGATCTTGTACAGCGTGTGCGTGCTGACGGTGATCAACTGCGCCTGCCTGGTTCTGCTCCTGGTTCAGCAGAGAGAGCTGTGGGCTCATCTGACTGAGGTGGAGAAGCAGGTGGTGGAGATCTCTCAGAGCTCCGTGGTGGAGTTTATGACACAGGTGAACGAAGATGAGGGAGAGTATCAGTACTCCAGAAACAAACGCAGAAGGCAGCACCGAGGGACACGACCTTTTGAGGAGCACGAGGGGAGTGTGGGAGAGGAAGTCTTGGGAGATTTCCAGTATCAGTATCCGCAGACGCATGGGCCGGTTTACCAGCACAAAACAGAGGAGCAGGATGGAATGATGATGATGATGACATACTCCATGGTGCCAGTAAGAAAGTCTATTAATTACATGATTCATTTCAATTTTACACAAAAAACTGGATAAAATGTGGAAAGTGTCAGTGGAAGTCTATTTCTCCCAGACTGCTTTAACTATTTTGAAGAACAAAAAAGTTTGATTTATGGACTGTTAATGTTGTGTGCAGAAGATGAGTTTTTCAGATGTCATTCATTCAGTTTTAAAAAACTTACAGCCTCATCATGCAGTTTTCCAAGCTATGGGAATAAAAAACCAAGGGAAAACATAAAACAGATAACCTGATGATAGCTATGTAATGTTATATAGCTAATAGTTTTCTTTATTTCACTGAACTGTCTGAATTTCCTGATGGAGATTGGATGGAAAAGTTTCTTATGATAAATAAAAATGACAGCTATAGGATATACAATGATATTTTGTTTTTTTGTACATTGCAAGAAAAAAATATCTGTGTAAAAGTCTGTTATAAATTTTCATAGAAATGTCTGTAAACTCAACATTATCTGTTAATTTTACAGAACCAAACAACAGAATGCAATGCATAATTTAAAATATGGGTAAACACCTGTGAAAAATCAATACAGACAGTTACTTCTCATCAGCAAAGTACATTGCAATGAAAAAATATTAAATAATTTGTATGAGTAGACAATGTCTACTTACAAAAAGAAAAGAAAAGAGAAGAAAATGAAGAAAATTTTAGCTCCTTTAAATGTGTTTTTAGTTTTGCTGCAGTAGTTACATAATTGGATTCTACTAGAACATTCTTCTACAGAATTGCAATGACCTGACTCCAAATATATGTTACAGATTAAAATTCTTCTGGACATTTGCAACAGTACTAAAGGAGTCTGTCTGACTGGTGAGTATTTCGATCTGTTAGGTCATCTTCGCAACTTATATCCTGAATTCACTGTGTCCAAATGTTTACATTTTGGATTGATTTTGGCTTTCACAGGACCACCAGGACCACCAGGAATTCCAGGTAGGAAATGAACTATTCTAATGTTGTTTACAGATTATATTCTACAGATTCTAAAGCGACCTCAAAACCGTGTATTTTACAGCCCGGAATGCAATTTTTACCGGGGGGACTAGTTTGCGTTGGGCTAGTTTTGAGTAGCAATTGGTTGGGTTTTGTTGTAAAAACCTGGCAACCCTGAGAGATAGATAGATAGATAGATAGATAGCCATCATTAACATACACTCTTAAAAATAAAGGTGCTTCACGATACCATAGAAGAAACTTTTTTGTTCCTGGCGAAAGAAGGTTTCTCAGATTATAAAAAGGTAAGAAAGAGATGGTTCTTTAAAGAGCCTTTGACTGAATGGTTCTTTGTGAAACCGAAAATGGTTCTTCGATGGCATCGCTGTGCAGAACCTTTTAAAGCGCCTTTATTTTTAAGAGTGTAGGCATCCCTTTCTTGTTAACACTATTACATTTTCTTAAAACACTATTACTTTTCACTTCAACATTTCATGTTTAATTCAACGTGTTACTTGCCATTTCTTTGTACTTCATTGTGAAATTTGCTAACAATTTCCGAGTTAAATTTTCAGTGTAGCGTTCCAAATAATACATGATTCTAATAATCTTACTTTACGGATTTCCAGGCTTGCCGGGTGTGGACGGAATGCCGGGATATAATGGAACAGATGGAATTCCAGGGTTGCCAGGAGAGCCTGGAGCACATGGAAAACGAGGAAAAAGAGGTCAGCTACTGACTCCGCAAAAGAACGTGTAAAATCCATCCATCATGCACATGAATGAATATAGTCAAAAAAGGTCTTCTGAAAGAAAATGTCCTTCTTTCAAACCTCTTTGTGAAAATGTGTCTGTTTCTATGGCTTTCATCCTCCACTGAGGAAGAGGAGAGGGGAATTTTATCCTGTTTTAGCCACACAGCAGGATTCAAAGAGACTCTCCCACTGAATAAAGCAGAACTCATGATAAGAGCTGACTGACTGACTGACTGACTGCTCTGTTCTGAGAGCACAAGAGCCCACAGACTGAAGTGTCATTCAGCAAATCAATTATGAAGAAATTGAATGAAATTCTTTGTACCGTGGCAGAGAAATTACCGGAAAGCATTTGAATACGTTTTATGATGACTTCATACATTACATTCCACCAGCAAGTGATTGTTTATGCACTGTTTACATGGCTAGGTAAAAAACTAACAACCTCCCAGAACACCCTGGCAACCACCAAGAACATCACCTAGCAACCAACCACACTTTTTTAGTTCAGAAAATGTTTTGCATATATATATATATATATATTTATGTATTTTAAGGTGATGTAGTTGCACATTACATTTGCTTATTATAGTAAGTGGGTAATTACTTATTTGGGTAATTACACTGTAACAGCATCACTAAAACTAAGCTGTAATGTTTATTGCATGACTGTAACAATGTAATAAACAGAGCTCTGGATAGTTTAAGAAACTGCGTTACATGCACACATGAATTAATAATTGTTTTGCGTTTTTGTACCTGTATGCAGGTCCTTCAGGTGAGAAGGGTGAGCCTGGTGAGAGAGGAGAGCAAGGATATCCTGGACCCCCAGGACCCCCTGGAGAACAGGGCGAACCTTCAAATGATGTCATTGTAGAGGGTAAAGATGACTTCTGTTTTAATGAGGGAAAAGTCTATTTTTAAGCAATAAGGCACATGTGAGGATGTTAGAATCAGTCACAGCTAAACGACCTTGTTAGGCAAGACTATATACACAAAATAAGCAGCAGTGCATTGTTGGGTACAGCATGATAAAATAGTATTTTATGACATAGTCCTGCCATTTATATTATATTACATTGACATTAAAACAAGTGATGCCATATTTCCTTCTGCTTTAATTTGCAGGTCCACCTGGCCCAATAGGACCCCCAGGCCTCCCTGGTCCACCCGGCCCTCCAGGGCCCCCTGGGCCTCAAGGGCCACCAAGACACAGGAGCCACAGAGCACATCTTCAAATTGGGAAGGAGTCTGTGGGTAGGTGAAAAATGGCTAAAATTACGAATTGTGCATGTGCATATTTCAAAGTTACCTCATTATCCTTGGCATTTTTCTCATAATCAAAAACAAACAAAAGAAAACGATTTTCTTTCTTCAAATCATTTAACAAATTATGAAAATGTATTATTGTATGTAAACTACATACAAGGTAACTAATTCCTTTGTTACAGTATTTGTTAAACTGTAATACATTAAAAATAATTTTTATTAGAGAAATGTGAATCACTATTGATAATAATGAGGATTAACTAATTGTGTTACTTATTTACTTGTTATGGAATGTAATGCATTATGTTACTTTTGTGTTACTTTTTAAATCTGGGCGGGGCTTGCTTCTTTGTTTATAATATTATTTTTTTTTTCATTTTGGCAAAAGTAAAAGCCTAAAAGTGAGATGAATGCACCTCAGGCTGAAAGTAAAGTAAATTCTCTCTGAAGAAGAACACTCTTCAGCAATAAAAAATGTAGCCTGAATGTTAATATATAAATTTATGCCAAAAAATCATTAGGGTATTAAGTAAAGATCATGTTCCATGAAGATATTTTGTGAATTTCCTACCATACATATATCAAAACTTAATTTTTGATTAGTAATATGCATTGCTAAAAACTTCATTTGGACAATTTTAAAGATGATTTTCACAATATTTAGATTTTTTTTTTTTTTTAAAACATAATCTGATTATGTAACTCATGTTACTTGTAATGCCATACTTGCCACCAACACTGATTCTGATTTAATCTCATTGTTTATCTTTAGGTCACCTTAATTCAGTCCCAAATGATGACACCATCAGCCAGAAAACTGTCTCATGGAAGATAAACGGTACCAACTAGAATGATTTATTAGTTGTTCTACCTATAAATAAAGCCTTTAAGCTTCACCTCTGATGGTGTGATTGTGTCTGTCAGACTGTGTCATAAAGTCAGTGCAGAACCCCAGACATCTGATGAAGATGAGCAGCACGTTTGGAGCGTGGATGATGGACACTGCCGCTCACGACAATGAGAAGATCTGGGTAGCAGAACATTTCTCAGGTACTGAAAAAGAGAGAGAAACCTGCGTCTAAACTCTACTTCCATTTGCAATTGCTCAGTGTAATCAAATGTTGTTTGATATTTGACATTGTGCGCGGTCATAGAGCATACCTTGCATTGAACATGGAACTTTTGAACATGCTTTTTAGATTTTTCCCATTTTTTTAGGACGTATCATAAAGGAGTACAACAGTATCGCAGCGTTCCAGAACAGCAGCAGTGAATCCATTGATGTCCGGAGGTTCTTCCAAGGTTGTGGCCTCGCTGTACATAACGGCTCCATATTCTACCACATCGCTGGGACATCCAATATTGCTAAGTATGAATGAAGACAGCATGGGTGGATCTTCTTGATAACATCATGATTATAAGTCATTTAATTGAGCAAAAAAACGGAAATTCTGTCATCATGTTGCTCCAAACATACGGAGGACTAGGGATGTTAAACGTTAAATTATTACTTTTTTTATAGCAATAACATTAAATTATGCAAAACTAACCCTAAACCAAACCCTATTCCTAACTCTAACCCTATAGTAAGTACATGTTAATTAATACTCACTACTTGATTGTATAATTACAATGTAGCAAGGACACCCTTCACTCTGAGAAAATACATAAAAAACAAAAAACAAATTCAAAATAAAAAAAATACAAAACGGTCACTTGAAAAGTATCCTTTCAAAAGCTATATATACACTTTAGTACTGATAGGTACATATTAGTGTTTCGAAAGTACATATTTAAGGGATAAAGAAGTTACAAAAAACTTTTGAACTTTCAGACCTTTGTACGAAAGCTTTGTACCTTTTGTAAAATAAAGTATGAACAAACCATGTAATATGTATTATGTAAGTCATGTTTAAAATGTAATGCATACTCTTCCTACATTAATCACATGCTCTCAATTCTCCCATATTCTCAGGTTTGACCTCCAGACGAAGATCTTACACACGCTGACCATTGAAAACGCTTTCTATCACAACAAGTCGTACCTCCTTGAGAACTCAAAGACGTATTTCAAGTTGGCAGCGGACGAGAACGGCATGTGGATCATATTTGCCTCCAGCATCGACGACAACATAATGGTGGCGCGGCTGGATGAGAAAACCTTCTCCGTCACCGCATACATCAACGCCACCTATCCCAGGACCAAAGCCGGTAATGCGTTCATCGCCTGCGGGATCCTCTACGTCACAGACACTAAAGACACAAAGGTGACGTACGCCTTCGACCTCCTCAAGGAGAAGCCTGTTAGTGTGAGTTTTGATCTGAGGGCACCTGGAGGGGTTCTGTCCATGATCTCCTACAATCCCAGAGACAAACATCTCTACATATGGGACAGCAGCTACGTCAAGTCGTACCAAGTCCAGTTCCTCTCAGATGAATAATCAAAAATGAATGACATAATTGGGATATTTTATGTTTTGTTTATATATATTTACTAGCAATGTTTCAAGCCTGGGAAGGGTCAATTGACAAACATTGCTAATAAAAATAATATCCACCTTTTTCTGAATGCGGAAGTCTTGCCCGACTGGAGCATTTTCCGAGCTGATAATACAATGCACATTTTTATAGTTAGTTATATTGAAAAAGTTTAAATTCAGTCAATCAGTTTTTACCCCATTTTAACATGGATTCCTATGGAGACCGGGACACGAAAGCACCCAAATGGAAGTTAGAATCCTTCATGGTCGCCGCTCATCGGTTACTTAAAGGTGGATAAAGGTGGATTGATAATTAATTCCTTACATTTATATGATACAAGTTTGATTAGAAGGTGTGATTTCTATATAGATTTTTTATAATTTAAAGTCTAACAAACATCTTTTTGTAAAAGGTTTAGGTTGAAAAGTGAGTTTGCATTTTCCTTCTTTAAAATAAACGCCACTTGGTTGAAAATATTTTTATAAAACAGAAAGTTCCGGTCCTTGATTCTGATTGGTTGAGCCACGTTCAAAGCTGTTGTAAATTACTCTACAAACATAAACCTTTGTTTACATTTGTGTTGCAACCACAAACTTTTCTGAGGAACTACGTTGATTGGCAGAAGAATAATGTTTGTATTAACATCATTACACATTATTTGCTCCGTTTCATTTTATGAAACCTTACTACGTATATAGAATAACTGTTTTATAAAAGCAATAAGCCCTGTGAGGACGTGGTTTACAGTGAATTTATAACAACCAGGGGGCTTTGCATCGTACCTAACAATGCCCCATGGCTTCTTGGGGCTTATTGCTTTATTATACAATGGATAGTTCCGGACCTTGATTCTGACTGGTTGAGCTGCGTTTGAAGCTGTTGTAAATTACTCTACAAACCTCCACCTTTGCTTACGTTTGTGTGTTGCACAGCAACCACTTTGTTGCAACCACAACCGTTTCTGAGGAACTACATTGTTTGGCGGAAAAATAATGTTTTTATTAATTACACTTTTTTTATTTTGTAAAACCTTACTATGTATATGGAATAACCATTTTCTAAAAGCAATAAGCCCTGTGAAGCCGCAGTTTACGGTGAATTTACAACAGCTTTGCGTCGTGTCTAACAACCTTAGCTGTTATAAATTTACTGTAAACCATGGCTTCTTGGGGATTATTGCTTTATTAAAAACACATAGTTCCGGTCCTTGATTCTGATTGGTTAAGCCGTTGTAAATTACTCCACAAACACACACCTTTGTTTACGTTTGTGTGTTGCTCAGCAACCAATTTGTTGCAACCACAACCGTTTCTGAGGAACTACATTTTTTGGTGGAAGAATAATGTTTTTATTAATATCATTACACTTTATTTGCTCCTTTTTAGTTGTGAAACCTCACTACGTATATGGAATAACTGTTTTATAAAAGCAATACAAACAGCACCCCTGAAGCTGTGGTTTACAGTTACTTTATAACAGGCCTAACAACGCCCCTTAGCTGTTATAAATTCACTGTAAATCACGGCTTCGTGGCGCTTATTGTTTTCATCTAATGTAATGATATTAAGGCATTTTTAAATTTGACTTTGTGTTCAAATGGGGGTTCAAATTTTGGGGCTACCATATTTATTTATTTATTTTTCTGTATGACTTTTACTTTTATGTGTTATATTTTGCTTTTTTGGCTAACACATGTTTTAAATGAATGTTTATTGAAACATGCAACATGAGCAGAGCTAATTTTTGTGCAAACTGTTTTCGTGAAAGCATTGTTACATATATTCGTTTACGTAGAAATGATATACTTTTAAATTTACAAAAGATTTGTTCTCTTGCTTCATGAACAAGGCCAAATGTGTGTAAACAATAAATTACAATTCTATGTGCAACCACTGCTATCAGTATTTCACAGCATCACTTCATCAAGACTTTTCAAGGTAAAGTCACACAAAAACCCTATGTGATAAGATTAGTTATGTGCATTAAGTAAGGTGATTTTTAATTTTCGTGTTGACTTCATGTTATAGACGACTGTGTTAGACTGCAAATATGTGATTGTATAATTTTATATCGCATGCATGTTTATGCTTGTAAGTCCTGAAATAAACCCTGAAACATGTTCATCTGAAAGACACGTGGAGTCGAAACAGTACACGTGTAATGACTTAATTCAAATAAAAAGAATTTATTCAACTTACAAAGGTAAAACTTTGACCATGACAGAACTACCTGTTCCTTCAGAAATATCAACCAGTGTTTTTGGGGTTTGCATTTTCACACACGCAGACAGATCAGGCTGTTCAATAAATACACATCAGACCATCGGTTGAACATTTAAAATACGTACAGTTGACATGGTGCCCAGCAAATCAGACAGAAACACAAATATGATCTGAATAAATACCACATACATCAAACCAAATATACGACTATTCCAGCAGTTAAGATAAAATCAAAAAAATAAACTAAAAGCATTATTGTGTTTGTACAAGCTATCGTCGTAATTCGTCATTTTATATTTATATATTTATATATATATTTATATATATTTATTCATTTAAAACTATTTCCACTTTTTACTACTCGGCCACACACAGCCAGACATTCATTTGTAAATAACAGTTTCCTCTAATAGAGCTTTTTAATCACGTGTAACGTAAGAGTGTTATTGTTTCCCCAGATCTGAGTGCAAATATTCAGAACAGATAAAACATGAAAAAATAAATATGTAAATAAATAAAACACAAACCTATTCAGTGTTGCACTTTGTCCCAGACATCTAAAACGTAACTTACATTCCTAAAGTTAAATATAAATACAAGAGTTCGTAACAGAACAAACGAAACGAAAACGAGCAAACGAACAAATATTTTGTGCAAAAACTAAACATTTCCTGTTCAAAGTGAGAGTTTCAGGGCTCGAGAGATGAAAAGGTCAAACACGTCATTTCCAGGAGCAAGCATCGTCGTCTCGCGTGGAATGTTTAGCTGTTTGGCTGCTACGGAAACAAGCGTGTCAACAGCAGCGTGTGCGCGTGGAAGGGGGAGGGGGGTGTGTCTCTGGGGCCGCGGCGAACCGCCGGGCCGCCAGGGTACTGTGCCATTTTACACTCCGCAAATACATTAGCAGCCAAGGAGAAAACGTACGGTAAAAACAAAACCCAACGACTGGACTTACACTGATAGCAGAAGCACAGTGCTGGTATTTTAAATGCTAAAATGGGCACAAAATGAAGACACACACACATACACACTTAAAAATGGAGCTTTGAGCACTTTTACAGAGCACGACCAATAACCTGGGAATGGAGTGCGATGACTCAAACAGCTCATGCATACGGCTTTCCTACCAACACGTTATCTGGATTCGTCTCCAGAAATGACAGGAGTCGATCGTCCGAATCGAGGGACCTCATGCGCGTTTTCCGGCGTCTTTCGTGGGGCGGGGTGCTAAAGAGATTCTGCAGCGCGAGATATTTGTTACCGGTTTACGATTCACAGCTAAGGAAACGCGGAGGTGCCGTCGAAAGCGTTAGTGTTCTTCGGCCGCTCCGCTGTTAGAGGATCTGGAATATACTGGCCGGAATGTTGTAGCGGTCGGGAAGGACCCTCATTTTCAGGGTCCCGTCGGCTCCGCAGGTGAAGATCCGGTTGCCCGGGCACGTCTCGACTTGCATCACGCCGGCGCCGATGTTTCGGAATATGGACTGCTTGGCGTGCTCGGTGCTGAACGAGTGCATGAGACCGTGACCCGCCAACTTCCAGACCTGAAACGGAACAGGAACACGATCATTAGCAGTGATGCGCAAAAATGGATTTTTGACATTAAAAGTGAAAACTAATTAATTAGTTATGAAAAAATAAGACGATTAAAATATTTTAACACAGTTATTGCACTGGCCCCGCCCACAGACCTGTATGTCATCTAACATTTCATATAGTTGACTGCTGACAAATATGATGCAGGACACCCCAAAATTCAAGATATTGGTGCAAAAAATGCCCCTGTATGAGTTTTTGTCTCATATTTATATCATACGATATCACATGAGCAGGGAGAGCACTGTTACACGAGTGCTGATTTTCTCCCAAATATCACGAGTTTAAATGTGATTTTATACAACTGTTTAGTAAATAAGAAGTTGATATTTTGTTATATTTTAAACATAATATGTGTTTTTGCTTAATTTTGCAAAGAACATATTACCTTTGAAGCCACGGCAGAATTGTTGCACGTCTCCGAGCAACACAGCACTGTTTAGTTTCTGAATGAATCCGCGTTTTGAACGAATCGTATGAATCAATGATTCAAAGGCTCATTCATAAAGAGAGCCGTTTACTTCATTCCCGAATGAATCAGCTGTTTAAATGAATCTAATGAAGACATTTACCGCCACCTGCTGGCAGATTTAGTTTCTTATTTATAGTATAATTTCCTAAATTATATTATTTAAGGGATAGTTCAGCCAATGACTTTTGTTGTATAAACAAAAAAATACTGAGATGTTTCTCAAATGATCTTCTTTTATGTTTTATGGTTTACTGTTTTGGCTGTTGTAGCCAAAATGTTTTTGTGTAATTCATTTTACGTTGAATCAAATTAAATATTTCTACTTGATACTTTCTCATTTAACACAAAAACAGCTTTAAATAATCTTTTGTGGGTACCAACTGACCAATAGTTACCTATTTAAGACTATTTTGTGAATACAAAAAAAAAAAAAATAATAAAAAAAAATAATAATAATAAATAAATAAATATGTACATTTTTAAATATTTTGAAACCCTTCAGCAATTCAGCATACATCTCAATAGTTATCATTTAAGTGCATTATGTACACTACTATCATATCTGCCACAGATCACCATACTCTCTAGATGGTGTTATTAAAAAAAAAAAAAAAAAAAAATGTAAATGCATAAACAAAAAAGGCTATATGTTTGTTTACACTAAGATGAATGTTCAATGATAAATGAATAAACAATTATGTGCGATAAATATTTTAATGTGAATTAATGACTTGTTAATGCATCTGTTCAGACTGACATGTACAGGTCTTCACACATGGATGAAAGCGTGTCACCTGTTAACCCCGGCATTTTCCCCGTCTTTTTATGAACTCACTGATGAATTCACACCAATGTAGAGTCTAATTGGATGTGAAGCCTTGGACATGAAAATGAGGAGTGTTTCTCCTTCCATTTAAAGCTGTTAAGGCTACTTAATTTTTATCCTAAAAATGTGAGATTGCATCATTTGTTATTACATTTGTTATTAAGGTAGTTTTCACACATGATACTGAAGGAGGAGGTTTTAGCACTGACTTAAAAAAATGTCTAATTAAATTCAGTTAAATTAATTCTTGTTTAGAGTTAAATGTTTTAAAAAACATTTTTAAAAAACTTGTTGCTTTTTAAAGCTTTTAGCCTAAACATCCACATACCAGCAGCAGGAGATGTTTAGGATGCACTGTGTCATTTTAGGGGAATATACCTTCATGTTCCCTTCGGCTGAGCCGGTGACAAAGAAGTCTTCGGTGGAGTCCATGGCCAGTGCTTTGATGGCTGAATCATGCGCCTGGAATGTGTTGAGCAGCTGTCTCTGACGGATGTCAAAAATACAGACGAATCCCTTCCGGCCGCCTGTGATGATGAGCTGCTGTTTAGGAGCATACTGAAGAACCGTCGCACCATTCTCATGACACTGGAACGCTGGATACAAAGAAATACAGAATAAAACTAGGGTATAAAATACTTTACACAACTTTTTTAAATGACATTGTATGTTTATAGAAGACAAACCCATACAATCTCAGACTCTTTTACTTAAATAGACATTCAACTGCAAAACAGGGCTACTGAGGTTTTAAAACACTTAAGACATTTTTAGTCAATATATACATACACTTTGAACCTGTCATAAATCATCAAGAGTAGCTCATAATCTCTTGAGATAAATGCATGGTTTTGATTATGAACTGATCTGAAACTGCTCATGCAACAGCGCAGAAAATGTATTGAGACTTGGAATAAAATTACATAAAACAAAAAACACCTTCCCTCAAGAGTCTGTGGACGTACCGTGTATCATTGAGTTACTTGGAGAGACCAGAGTGTCCCATAAACAAACATTCCTGTGGATGAAAGTGAAATATTTCCTTAAAAACATTGTACACAGTCTGTTTCTATATGACAGTAGGATAAATCATGTAACTGACCTGCCATCGTTGGACTGTCCTGCTGTGGCGATCAGACTGGAGGACGTAATGAAGGCGAAATCTCCGCAGCTTTTACTGTGACACTGCCAGCTCTGACACAGACACACAGAGATGTTTACTATTTCATGTTATACAGTCATACTGCTTTAGATACACTAAATATGTATGTAATAGTGAAGCTAGCATTATTTGCTTGCAGATGCCACATGCTTTAATCAGAGTCTAAGGGGAATTTGTGACGCTCAGTAATGGAAGGTTTGTGCGGTAGAAAGATAAAGCTCTTACCAAATACGGTTTGGGGTTTGAGGAGGTCTGATTGACTTGCCAGAGGCTCAAAAAACCCTCGCCATCAGCAACACCACACTGCAGACAGACGGAAAAAAATGGAGATATTTAAGGACACAGACGGTATTTTCAGCCGCATATTGCATAATGATTGAAATAAAGAAGAGAAGACACAACAGGATGACCTTTCCTAAACAGATGTGCTGCTGTACTCAACTTATTACATAACAACACAGACAACAATTACCGCGCCGCTGACGCACTCACTCTATTCTGTGAAGAACAGACACTAAATGAGCCTGGAAATGATTATACACTACACAGGAAACAGTCACTAAAGCTCAAAAGCTTTTTCAATGGACAATTAATAATTTCTAGTTTAATATTTGCGTGTGTGTATTTTCACTAAATACTGTGTAAAATAGGCATCCAATGAAATTAATCACATTTGTACAGAACTTATTGCTTATCAACACACCGCATCATATATTAACTGTATGTATGTGATTAATTAAATACAAATACACAACTCTATAAATACAGTAATTGTAAATGTCTTCCCAAATAAATCAAAGATATTGTACCAACTAAAAATTAAATCAATAATTGATATATTATAATTAATACACTATATTAACATTCATTAGACTTTTCATTACTGAAATATAGAGTTGAAATATTGTTTTATAATTCATATTTACATTTATAAGCATGATGTGACATATTTCCTCAAGAATGATAAAAGTAGTTTTTTTTTCCTTTTCAATGCTTATTATTATTACTATTTTAAATTTAAATTTTCTCTTAATCTGTAATTTATTTCTTTGATCAAAGCTGAATTTTCACCATCACTACTCCAGTCTTCAGTGTCACATGATCCTTTAGGATCTAACATGCTAATTTAGTTAAAAAATATTTTATTTATCAGATTTTTCATTATGAATGTTGACAAAACTGCTGCTTAATATTTTGGAAGGAAGTGTGATACATTTTTTCAGGGTGATTTGATTAATAAAAAGTTCAGAAGAACAGCATTTATTTGACATGGAATATTTTTTAAAAATATAGTTAAAAATAGTTATTTACAATAGTAGTAGTAGTAATAGTAATAATAGTTATAATAATAATAATAATAATAATAATAATAATAATAATAATAATAAAAGCATTTTAAAGAAAAAAAAAAGTTATTTTTATAATGCTTGAGGAAATAATGTCACATTATGCTTATAAATGTAAATACACAGTTTCTGCAAA
This sequence comes from Labeo rohita, assembly GCF_022985175.1. Lineage (NCBI taxonomy): Eukaryota > Metazoa > Chordata > Actinopteri > Cypriniformes > Cyprinidae > Labeo > Labeo rohita. The sequence continues at coordinate 32,984,353 of NC_066886.1, read as the reverse complement.
TTTTATGAGGGTAAATTTAAGCAACCTAAGCCATGTAGCACAGAAATTACGCTTTCGCTTCACTTTAAAATGAAGCACATGAGGAAACAATCCCTCACGCAAATTAATACCATGATCATATGAATTTAAGACTTGCTGCTCTGATTTAAGACCTTTTCAAGGCCTTAATTCACTGAAAAGCGATTTAAGACTTTTAAGACTTTTATTAAGACCCACGGAAACCCTGTAAATATAAATGTCCCAGCTGCTACTTTTGATCAATTTAATGCATCCTTAATGAAATAAAAGTATTCATTTCAAGCGTACAGATCCAACTTTTTGAACAGTAACGCTTGTCTAATAATAAAAGTGAATAAAAAAAAAAAAAGTCACTTGTTTATGAAGTTTAGAATTTTAGTAGCTAGTGCTTCAATACCTTGTTCCCCTGTGAGTTGAAATAGAGACGTGTGACTCGAGCGTTTCCGGCCTGTCTGAAACAGATGAGCTGCTGTGGACGATTCCACTCAAACATCCTCACGCTGCCGTCCTGAGCTCCCGTCATATCTGAAAACATGTCAAAGAAGTCAAACAGGAGTTTCATCAAACCTTACAGTGCTTTTGTGTGAAATAAGAGACACTCACAGTACTGATAGATGGGATGAGACGTCATTCTCTTCACGTTATTCAGGTTCCTCTTCATGATCTGACAGAAATCACACACACAGTTAAACATGAAACACTGTTATCTCAAACAGTTTCTTTATATTTTACAGTAAAATATTACCATATCAAATATCAAAAAATATCAAAATCAACTACAGCACCATTAACATCTGATTTCATCGTTGTACCAGATCTTTTGTTACTCACTGTAGAATAGCTAACTACACAATAAAACGATAATTTGTCTGAAGTTTATTATTTGAATTAATCAGCAGCATGTGGAGCTTGGAAAACTAGTTTAAAAAGTAGCTTCCCCAACTCCATATTGTCATCTTTATCAGCCGTGAATGAGAACAAGAGTGGAGGTTGATGTGATGACGCAGGTCTGTACCTTGGGCCGCTCGGACTGTCTGCGGTTTACTTATCAGCTCAATACAGACTCATCAAGAGCTCTGTTGAGACCACGACTCACTGTTTGTGTTCTGCTGATAGCAGCCAAAAGAAAACAGTCAGAAGCCGCTCTTCACCGGCGGCTGCAGCTCTGTGGGAATGTGACCATCGTGAACCTGCTTCAGTGTGTGCATACGCACAGCGGGGTTTAAAATCTGAGACCACTAGTACAAACGCTTCTGTGTTTTTCCTAATATGATACAAACTTGTACATTACAATTTATATTCTTAGCTGTAATATTTGTGTGCAAAGCTGATTTTAAAAAATTAAGGCCTTTTTGAGTATTTGGTTTCTTTTTCCGGTAATGATTAAAGTACTGAAGCTGCATTAACAAAATCTGATGATCATGTTCTCCAGCATGAAGATCAAGAAAACCTGACTGTCTGTGCAAAAGATGGCCACAGATTTACAAATGTCAAAAATTTGCTTACTTGATTAATGACCTAGAAATGCATTTTTAAATGTCATTTAGTAATTTAACTTATTGGTGTTTTTTTGTACTTTTTTTTTCAAAAAAAAAAAAAAAAAAAAAAGCAATATTGTTGAAGAGGTACTTGAAAAGTGCGTGAATTATTGAAAGACAATCAAAAAAGTAGTGCTTGAACAGTCTATCAAAGTCCATTTCATTTTACAGTATCTGCACAAACCCTGCATACTATGGTTTAAAGAATATATATATATATATATATATATATATATATTCTTATTTTGTAGAAATGTTTTTGTAAAAAATAATATATTCTTATTTTGTAGAAATGTTTTTGTAAAAAAACCAAAACAAAACAAAAACAAAAACACACTAAAAAACATTTAAAATTTTAAGATTCTGTCAACTAAATCTGGACTTTATTAAGATTTTTTTAAAAGGTGTCACTCAAATAAAATAATGTAAAGAAAAGTGAATGTTTAGTTAAATGCTGCTGCTTTTCGCAAGTCATAAATAATAATAATAATAATAATAATAATAATAATAATAATAAAAATAATAATAGTAATAATAATAATAATAATAATAATAATAATAATAATAGCTTAATTTTTAAAGCGCTTTTCCAAAGCTCTAAGCACAAGGTCAAGCGATCATCCATTACTTTTGCACTCCATCTTCCCCCCAACTTTTTCATCAAAGTTTATTTGCAGACTTTATTTCACTTCACAGAAAACAGTCTGACTAACATACCACACTGGCACCCATGCTGGTCTGTCCGCTGCCCAGCCACGGCATGGAGGATGACGCTGCCATTTGTTGAGGGGCAAAGGGACCTGTGCTGGCCTGAGCGATGTTGGTGTGGGACGAGCGGTAATCCACATCATCAGAGCTACACAGAGAAAACTAGATGTTCATATCAGTCCCTTCAAATCTGAATGATTCAAATACAAACAGACAGGTGACAAACCTGCGAGACTCTTTGTCAAAGTCCTCTCCGATCCAGGTGTACGGCTGAGCTGCGAGCAGCGTGGACACGTCCACTTCCTGGACATCATGAGTGGACGCCAGCACTATTTCATTAGTGTTAGCCTGAGAGAAAGAACACTTTATTTTAAGGACTAACTCTCACTATTAACCAGCATGCATAGTACTAGCATATTGGCTGTTTATTAGTACTTAGTCCTCCGGTTTAATTTTACAGTAATTAAAGTAGCGTTGAAAGATATACTAAAAGGTATCAAGATATGCTTAAAAAAAAAACAGTACGATTCCACATTTTACTAGTACCGGTTCTTTAAGACAGCATTTTGATAAGAGCTGTATTAACACTGTTTATTTAGGGTCCTTTGATTAAAGCGAAGCGGAAAACGGACAGAATCACACGATCCAGTCATAAAAACAGAATTTACTGTGTTAGATGAAATATCACCGATTTAAATATGAATCCTGCACGTTCTACACATAAAGGCAGCAACTCGTCAAAATAAAAGTTTGGTTTAACTTGACAGAAATATTACAAAATGTAACAATAGTACTATTACTAATATTATTAAACTAATATTATTTACCAGAATTTATTTACAAGAAAAATGTAAATACACAAGACAGTATTTCCAGGAAAAAAAAAGAAAAGAAATAGAAAATAAATAATTCTTTATAAAATCTAATCTTTATCAATTCATTAGACATGATTTTGATTATTAAAATTTAATTAAACTATTAAAATGGAATGCAGAAAATTAATAGAAAACAGGTTCACAGAATTTGATCAAAATAAAACTGATTTGAGAAAAATAAAACATTTTTATAGAGCCTTAAAATGTAATTTTTGTTCAACTTTTAAGAAATTGCTGTTAAATTGTGTACGTTTCATGGTTTCATGATTTTTGATTCATATTTTTTAATGTAATATATATATATATATATATCTATATATGAAAAAATGGAATCCAGAAAAAATTAAATCAAATGGAAGAAATAAAACAGAATTTGGGAATAAAACAAATTTCATAGGGCCCTATTTGTTTCATTTGTGTCTTTGTTTTATTGTATTTGTCCTTTATTTTGTTACTTGTGTCTGTGTTCTTATTATTAATAACAAAGATAAAAAAAACAAAAATTGATTATATCATGATATAAATTGTTATTGTGAAATAAAATTACTATATCATGAAATAAGATTTGGCTTTGTTCTTGGATCATCTACTATTCACTTACTTTAGCTGTCGTTCTATGTTTTTGTTGTAGTATCGGTTCAGTATTGAGATATTTTATTCAGGCATTGATCGGAGTCAATATCGGAGTATTGTGACAACACTAAAATAAAGTAAACAACTGAGCTGATAACTGAGACCAATCATAATCAAGTATTCCAGAGAGCCGTGTATTGACCTATATATGAAGTATATTTAAAGAAGCACTTGGAGCATTTGAAGTCCTGCACATGTGGTTTGTTGCATTTTCAGTTTTTCTATTAACTAATTGACTATGAAAACTGACTTCACAACCATGACGCCATTAACAGAGCCACTCTCTCTTTAATAGAACTAGAGATAGAAATGTTTTTACCTTGTTAATAGCAAACGCCATGATGATGTCAGATTCTTTATGGATGATTTTGGCTTTGCCTCCAGGGTAACCCATATCAGCCTCCACCTGTAACACAACACACATACACAAATACACACTCGCATTAGTTCTGCTGCACTGCTGTTGCTAAAATAACCACCCAATCACATCCACACACACAGCAGCAATAGCAGGAAGTTTGCTAACATGCAGTTGAGACCATGTACACACCTCCTCAGAGGACAAAACACAAATTAATCGCAGTTATTACTTGATCTGCTAAACATGGTGTCAGAAGCAGAATCCGGTCTGATTGGTTAACCGCTTTCAGTGCCGTCGGCGGTTAGTGAGGAAGAGCAGTGCCGAGCCAGACGAGTTAGGGGATGTGAGGAAAGAAACGGACGCGTGTGTGTGAGAGTGTGTGTGAGGTCACAGCAGGTTGACAGAGGATAGAAGCCCAAAGCTTTGAGAGGGTTTCACAGAGAGACGAGTCCCATTCTGTGTCTCAGTACCTTGTTGGTTTTTCGAGCTCCAGTAACGCAGTTTTGTATGAGGTGGTCCACATGATCTAAAGACTACACAATACACATCACAACACACACACACATTAACAAACACACACGGGCACAGCACAAAACACATGCACGAGTGACAAACAGATGGAGAAAAACAAATTAAATAATAAAGACCAAAATAAACCTCATTGAAGCTCTGACAGAGAGAGAGAGAGAGAGATGGTCTTGAGATAACATGCACACTCCAGCATCTGTGTCAGTACTTACCCCTCAACATAAAAAAGACTACTGACTACAGTTCTATATTTAACGGATAAAAACCCTGTTTCAACTGGTTTATCTTGAAGTTTAATAACTTCTAAAAAAAAAATGAATGTCGTTTTAATAATTTTATGCTGGCCCCGTCTCTTTATTCTTGTAACAGTTGTTTTCAAAACGTCATCCCTTTTATTTCCTAACTCTTACATTTCTCCACCGCTTTCGTCGCTGCAGTTTCAACGCTACACATCGCTGAGGTCAAAAGTTTACGTCCCCCTTTCAGAATCATTAAAAATGTTAATTATTTTACCAAAATAAAAGGTGTCATACAAAATGCATGTTATTTTTTTTTATTTAGTACTGACCTGAATAAGATATTTAACATAAAAGGCATTTACATATAGTCCACAAGAGAAAATAATAGTTGAATTTATAAAAATTACCCCTTTTCAAAAGTTTACATACACTAGATTGTTAATACTGTGTAGTTCCCTGAATGATCCACAGCTTTTTTTGTTGTTTAGTGATAGTTGTTCACGAGTCCCTTGTTTATTCTGAACAGTTAAACTGCCCACTGTTCTCCAGAAAAATCCTCAATTCCCACAAATTCTTTGTTTTTTCAGAATGTTTGTGTATTTGAACCCTTTTCCAACAATGACTGTATGATTTTGAGATCCATCTTTTTACACTGAGGACAACTGAGGGACTCATATGCAACTATTACAGAAGGTTCAAACACTCCACAAATGCTCCAGAAGGAAACACAATGCATTAAGAGCAGAGGGTGAAAACTTTTGAACAGAATGGAGATGTGAAAATTGTTCTTATTTTGCCTAAATATATATATATATATTTTAATTTAGTACTGCCCATCAGAAGCTACTGCAGATACATGTTTCCCAGAAGACAAAATAAGTTAATTTTACCCTGATCTTTAAATTCAAAATCTTTACACACCCAGCTCTTAATGCATCGTTTTTCCTTCTGGAGTATGACAGCAACAACTATCAGCTATCACTGAACAAAAAAAACACAGCTGTGGATCATTCAGGTAACAACACAGAATTAAGAATCAAGGGGGTGTAAACTTTTATTAAACTGAACTGTTTTCTCTTGTGGACTACATGTAAATATTTTTATGTGAAAAATCTGATGCAGGTCAGTACTAAATAAAAAATAACATACATTTTGTATGATCCCTCTTATTTTGGTAAAATCATTAACATTTCTAATGATTCTGAAATGGGGATGTAAACGTTTGACCTTAACTGTACATGTTTTGAAATTATATTATATACAGTCGCATTTCAAATGTTTACGTGCTTTTCTTCTCTTTCTTCTTTTTGTTCTGAACAGCCCCTTCATGCAGTGGTGGAGCAGTTATGAAATATTGTTCTTGTAAATACTTCCCAGCATTTCAGTATTAAATATGCATGGAACTTTCAGCAAAGTACAACAGTTACTGTTTGGCAGTGGTCAAAAAAAAAAAAAAAAAAAAAAAATGTAAACAGTGAATTTTGAATCGATTTCTTTATTGCTACACTGACATTCTGTATTCAAACTGCAATATAATAATAACGCAAAATAATAATAACTCTTGAAAATTATAAAAATAGCTCAGATCCCCTTATTTCTAGCCCCACCTTTTGAATGCATCACAAAGACTCCACCCCTTGTCTTACCTCATTCTAGTATTGTCCCCACCTCTCTAATTACCTCACTCTGGCTCCTCCCATTCCATACCAAACTCTTGCCCTGTCTTACTTTCCTCTTTCACTGTTCCCATCCCTTTTGCAACCTAACTCTGGCCTTTAACCACCTTACTTGGACTGCATGTGAAATTGCATATTTTGCTACTATATAGTAGATGAAAAACAGCATGTGAAAACTCACAGTAGGTGAGAGCACTTTTGATGGACACTTTAATATTGTATAAGGCCACGAGAGAGGATCTGTGAATGGCTTATGGCAACGACAGTACATCCAGATTATCTTCACACCATGCACACTCAGACTAAACAGAACGTACTGCACATTAACAGTTGAGAATTGCTTATTCAAAAGATGTACCTACTTAAAGAGTATGCAATTTCAGTCACAGCCTATGCATATTTGTACACCTCACTCTGTGACCGGCCCTGCCTCTTTAAAAATCTCTCCTGCCCCATTTATTCTGTCAGTGTCTGGTCCCACAGCTGTATTCTGTAATTACCTCACTCTGCTTCCTTTTCTTTGTAAAGATGTATCGAATCAAAGTCTCCTGGAGCACCTCCTGTTTGACCAGAAAATGCCACAGGCGGCGAGCAGGGAAGGAGAAGCGGTGCTTTGACCTTAAACACATGGACAGTTATTTACACAGTTGCATAATTCTTTAAAAAAATCAGTAATTCTGTTTTAATTGTAATTTTTGGGTTTAACTGAGACATCTGGAGCGAATACCCACTTGAACGGTGTGTTATCAGGCTCTAGCATGGCTTTGTGTCGGAGTATAGCCGGTCCCCCGCCAGCGCTCAGGTCCGTGGGGTAGGTGTTGATGTAGTTTGGTGGAGGGCCGTCAAATTTGTTTATTTTTTCCAGAAGAATCTGTTCCCAGTTTTCCAGTGTCTTCAGCACAGCGTTGGCCAGGGGAGACGTCACTGGCAACTCTAAGACAACACAAGGGGGAAAAGGAAACGGAAGTAAATTATTTAGTTTACCTTCTGACAGTTTAAGCATGTTTGTAGGGATGCACCAATGTATCGGCCGCTGATATTTATTGTCGATTTTTGATTATTTTAAAGCCATCGGCATATCGGAAATAGCATGAAAACACTTATTATACTGATGGTTTATTAATTAACTGCATGGAGACAATGAGTTGCACGTCTGTTGCATAATCCAACATATTTCTCTGGGCAAAATAATTAAATGCTTGCCAAAACAAAATAAACAAAATATAGTTTGTCAAATGGCATAGTACAGCTTATGCAAATGTGACACTGATGCATCCAATGAGTGAAAGGCCTGCGCTCAGCTATAAATTCATAAAACTATATAGGCTATAAAAAGGAATATGTAGGCCTATACATGAAGGAAAGAACTGTGCTGAATTTTGGATCATTGTAACATGCTCTGGAGCGGAAAGAAAACTGAGCCATTTTCTTTATTTTGCAAAAGCTTTACAGTTTTAAATGATGTAAGGAGTAGCAATTGCAGTGATCACGTCGCTGCCTCACACGCACACACGTTTTTGCTAACTTGACATTGTAGCCTGTTCATTATTAAAATAAAATACAGCTAAAGAAACATAAAAAGTTACACTGCTCCGTCCGTACAGTCTGTGCTGTTCGGCGTGACCAGTGCCTCAGCGCTGATATAGCCTATGTGAAGGATGATTTTTTACGTCGATAATGTGAGTGAAGAACAAAGGGTATAGTTTACATAATAAATAATATTTCAGCATCCAGATACGACACGGAATATGGAAACATTTGGATTTGTGCAAAATGAGAGAGGTAGACTTCAGTTTCGCTTTTAAATTAATTCATTTTGGCTTGACGTTTACTTTAGAGGATTTGCTGTGGAGAGAAGGGAACTAAAATGTTTGTAAATATTTTGCTTTATTTACCGGCATTTTAACCTACATTATTTCTAAATGTAATAATAAAACGCAGCGTACAGCCGACTAATGTTGTTTTTTTTCTCTCAAAATGCTTATAGGAGTAGTGTTTTTTTTAATCCATGCTCCAAACATTTTTAAATATCTTGGAAAAAATCATTTAATTAATGTCTTTAAAATGTTGACTTTTCTTTCTTTTTATACATTTGGTCAAAACCTAGTTAAGACGATGCTGTATTGGCTATAAGTGCAAGATAGGCTACCAAATCAAGACCCTCTTTGTGTTTTTTTTCTTTTTGAGTAAAGAATGTATTATTATTTATTATTATTAATAAAGGCAATGAAAAAGTTTAAAAAATAACATCATTAATTAGTATTTTTTTCTACTCATACCGGTTTTGGAACGATAATAATACAGAGAAAAGTAGGAACAGAAATGTTTACATACAAATCAATTTTTTTTTTTTCGTTTTTAAGCCCTGCTTATGCAATTGACCAATATCGATATCTGTATTGGAATCAGCCAATAGTTGTTTGTTAAAATCGGTATCGCCCCAAAAAAATCCTATTGGTGTATCCCTACATGTTAGAGTACATTTCCACTACTCATGCACCTGTGAAGTCCAGGCCTGTCAGCGGCAAGAACGTCTTAACATTGTGCAGGCCAAGTTTGACCATCACGAGGCGGATCAGAGACCAACTGCAAAGACACAAACACAAACATCCCTCAGCCTACACACTGATATGATGCAGGTGTATTTTGGCACACAGGACCAATGTTTTTTACTAAACACCAACATTATTATAGTTCACATTAAAGGAGAAGTTCACTTCCAGAACAAAAAAATTACAGATAATTGACTCACCCCCTTGACATCCAAGATGTTCATGTCTTTCTTTATTCAGTCGTAAAGAAATTATGTTTTTTGAGGAAAACATTTCAGCATTTTTCTCCATATAATGGACTGATATGGTGCCCTGAGATTGAACTTCCAAAATGCAGTTTAAATGCGGATTCAAACGATCCCAAATGAGGTTTTGAATGATCCCAGCCGAGGAAGAAGGGTCTTATCTAGCGAAACAATTGGTTATTTTCATTAAAATAATACAATTTATATACTTTTTAATGTCAAACGCTCGTCTTGTCTTAGTCTGCCTGGACTTTTTTTGTTCCGGTTCACGACATTTAGGGTTTGTTGAAAAACTCCCATCTCATGTTCTCCCTCAACCTCAAAATCGTCTATATCACAGTTTTACCTTTTTTGTTAAGAGTGTTTGATCTTCTTTGCATGTTCACTTTACAAAGACTGGGTCAGTACTTCTGCAGCAATGTAGGATGATTTTGAAATTATTTTTGAAGTTGAGGGAGAAAATACGATTGGAGTTTTTCTACACACCCTAACTGTCTTGACCAGTATGCACAGTTCAGAGAGAGCAAGACAAGACGAGGGTTGGAGGCTAAAAGTATTTAAATTGTATTTTCTAACGAAAATAACTTTAAAATCAGGGCACCATATCAGTCCATTATATGGGGAAAAATCCTGAAATGTTTTCCTCAAAAAACAATTCCTTTACAACTGAAGAAAGAAAGACATAAACATCTTGCATGACAAGGGGGTGAGTACATTATCTGTAAATTTTAGTTCTGGAAGTGAACTTTAATATAAATGTAGTTTTTTTACTTCATCCATCAATAAAAAGAGAGAGTTTAACTATAACTATAGCAGACTGCGTTCACGCAAAAACTGTTTATAAATCTGTTACAAAAAATGAAACAATATATCATTTCAGTTTACAAAATGCATCCTCATCTTTGTTTTCTAAAATTTTCTGCAAAAATCTATTTTAACTCTCATTCTGATGTGTTACAATCTCACCTGTAGGAGTTTGGATCGGAGTGTTGTGTCATCTGTGTGTCTGAGAGGAAGGCATCATCATCATCCTCATTGTCACTGCCACCGCTCTCATCTGAATCATACAGCGCCCCGCTGTCAGAGAGAGGAAGGAAAGGCTGGCGGAAACAATGAGACAGACACCCTGTTAAGTGCTTTTCAGATTTATAAAGCGATGCAGATGTCCAAATACATCTCTATGATGGACGTGTACTTAGAACAAAAAATAGCTATCCATGTAAACAAGTCTCACTTTGGCCACAAAGTAATCCCACATGCTGAGCTCAGGTGGAATGAACTTTTCCTTATAGGTGGGCCGCTCTACAGGGATGGGTGGAGGTGTGGCTGGAGTCTCTTTAACGGGACGTCCGGGAACAAGCATGCGCATGTTAAACCTGCGCCTCTGTCGGTCCACGTCCTCAGCGGGAGGGGTTGGAGGAGGTAATGCTGGAGGAGAGAGAGAAACAGAGAGAATGAGACACGTACAGAAGCTATATAGCAAGAAACTGAGAAAGAGGTATGTTTGGAATGGAATACCAGCTACTACTTTGGGAAAAGAAAGTAGTATGCAGTATGCAGAATACTGAATCCCAAAATGCAATGAAGCAATATCTAAGCAATAGAAGCAATATCTAAAGTACTGCAAAAGTTTACTGCAATCTCTTTCTTGACAAAATTAGATTAAAAATGCTACACAATGCATTTTTATTTTCAAGATGACAGGTGGCTGCCACTTGCTGACTCCTAGCAGCAAGTATAAACTGCGTCGTATGTAGTAAGCAGTAAGCAGTATTCCAAACACAGCCAGAGAGGTAAAATATTAAAAAAAAAAAAAGTAAAAATAAGTCATGCCAATAAACCGACAGAGAAGAAGATAAAGAAACTATGAAAAGAATCCTGTCTGAACACAAACTTATCCTAAAATGAAAGCAGATGACCATGATTAAACACATCTACTGTAGACAGGCAGATCAGTTGATTGAGCTTCACAGTAGGTCGTGCAGCTGGCTCATGGGTAATAAAGCTGAGAGGGTTCCTGTGATCTTACAGAGCATACGGCATGATATCAAACTGTTCACACAGCACACTGTCAAGAAAACAAACCTTCCCCGTTATCCTGTTTCACTTCATCAGGTACAACTATATAACAAATACAACAACATGTGTTTAATCATTTAAAAGTACACTTAGCCTTTAATAAAACCTGTATGTTAGTTGCCATTTCAATTTCTCAAGCCATAAACACACACAACACATCACTGTTTGTGAAAGAAATAAAATGTGAAAAATAAAATAGTCAGTGAAAAACTCGCAGAGTCACAGAGATCAGGAGTGATTAGCAAATCTTGATTGATTCATTTATTTGTGGAGACGCAGATGTAATTAATTCCAGTATTTTTCACATTTCTAAAAAATAGCCAGTATTAAAAATAACCTGCATTTTTGTATTGATGAAATGCTACCTGAATCATACATAACAAACTCTCAAAAGAGAGAGACCAAAAGCTTTCATTTTTCAAACACATAGTCCAGTACCTCTTCGGGTGTTCGGTGTATAAAGTGTCTATCTCTGTTTTCTTTTGAGCTGAAGGGCATCTCATTAGCATTTAAAGCACGTTTTGATTCTGATAGTGTGGAACGTTTATCTCAAATGCAAGGGAGGACACATCTGAGGAGAAGAATCACCTCAAAGCATCATCCTTCAGAAGTCAGAGAGAAATTCCTGCAGTAAGAGTCTGTGAGTGTGAGTATGTGTGGGGAGTTTTATTTTGAAACAAAGAGCTGATAGGGAAAACACAGAGAGATTAATTTACTGTGCTGATGATCAAAGGATCTTCTCTTTGAGCGCTGCCAGACAACACCTTGACAAAATGCCAAGAGCCGACAAGTATGAAAACAAAACCTTAATCACTGGGTTATTTTAGGTTGTTTTATGAATGTGATCCTTGTATGTGACACCAGAAGCTCTTTTCAGTTTAACTAAGTTTAGAAACACTACATTTTGGATTTATAGACAATTAAAAGACAATTAAAACATTTTTCAGGAAAGAAAGACTTCGGTAATTGAATTAAAACTTAATTGAAAAAGAAATATTAGAATAAAACTTAAATTTAAATATGTAAAATAAATATTGGCAACTAATTAGTTTCACATTAGAAATGGTAAATGTAATGTGATGTGGCAGATCGCTGTAGCCACCTCAGTTCCAACCAATCATTTCTTCCTCTTTACTACTATTTATTGCATGAAATAAACATGAATTAACGTCGGAAGGTATGCTGAAGTAAATAGCATAACTTACTGAAACGTATACGTACGAACATGCAAAAAAACTGATGCTGGGGTGTAAAATACATAAATCGGATTCCTTTGTGACATCAAAAAAGTCCAAGGCTTAGAGTTCTCAGAGTTTATTTAAGCAATCAGTTCGTCACATGACATAGTCACCTGAACAGGTATCAAAACAACAACAAGATAATTACTAATCATAATTATAATCACACCAAATAGATTCAAAACAATTCAAAGCACTGTAACAATTCTTTTTATTTCAGTACAAAGAATAAAAATCAAAATAATCTCAGGAAACACAACATAATCCAAGAAACAATCACATCTATTACAAACAAGAAAAAAAAGGTTACAAAAAAGGAAAAAACTCCCAATTCTCCAGTGCTTTGAATTGTTTTGAATCTATTTGGTGTGATTATAATTATGATTAGTAATCCTCTCGTTGTTGTTTTGATACCTGTTCAGGTGACTATGTCATGTGACGAACTGATTTCTTAAATGAACTCTTGAGTGTGTTTGTAAATTGATCATATGCATGGATTACTTCCTTGTTTTAGACAAGCCAGCTCAGTCATTTCCAGTCAACTGTATTGTGCCGTAATAGGAGTGTCCTTTGCTCGTTTTCTCTACATAGATCATTCACAATTTGAAGAAAAGTTGTATTTGTCTAAGAGGACCAAACGTCTTTGTATACCATTTCAAGAATGAACGCGAGTGTAAATAATTAAGCGAGGAAATGCGTGAGTCATTGTTATGATTGACAGTAATAACCGAATGAAACATCTGACAAGCCGATGCCAAAAACAGAGCTGTGCATTAAATGATTCAGACTAAATTCAAAGTAAGAAAACTACAGCAGTAACAAGTTTGTGTTGGTTGAATATAGGCTGTTGAATAGCTTTTACAGCTCAAGATAAAACTTAAAAGATATAGTTATTAATTTAAACACAAAATATTTCAAATTTATATTGATTCATATTGAATGCATTATTTAATTGTTATACAATTAATATTTAACTTATTTAATTTGTAGTGAACAATATACAAGTATTTAAATAATTCACTCTTATAGTCTATTTGTGTCTGAGCTTATTTATTTTATTGACTTTCTGCACTTGCTATACAATACACTTAAGTGCGGTAAATGTACTAAAATTTGTTATACTGGTAATTTTTATAATAAATCGAAAAGCAGGAATGAAAAAAATTAGGGTGTTAAAAATGGCAGCTGCAGCCAATAAGCAATGCTCTACTGCCATCTTCTGGTTATAAGAGTAATTTCATATTATTATCATCTTAAAAAGTCGTTGCTTTCCTGAAAAGACATTTTTTCATCTCATCTTTATGAAGGAAAAGTGAATTTTACTGCACAGCTGTAGAGTTGAAAAATAATAAAGGCTTTAAGAATTTACAAGATTTTAAAAATTTGTTCATGACTATGAAGGAAAGTGATTGATGATCAAGAATACTATTAAGATGTCATTGAAGAGAAGCATCGTTAGCTACCTAACATTAGCCTAAACAGTTATGATAGTGTTTAGCTGTCAGCATTTAAATGTAGAAGTATATGTCTAGGTACTCTCCTGGGATTACCAGCTCTTTATATGTTGTTAAATAACATGAAACTGAACGTTCATGCCACTATCATTATTTACGATGTTGCAGTTATTATTTTTCTCAGATTCTGATAGGAACGAGGCAGGAGAGGAGTCTCAAGAGTCTCCACATATATATAGCACATAAAAATGAGCTTAACCGGACGTTTATGTGCTGGCTTATCATTATGCAGAAGCTCTAAAGAACGCTCCGTGCATATGGTCAATTGACACCCTGATGAAGGCGAGTTAGCCGCAATGCGTCAGTGCGCAAGTGCTTGTTTTTAAAACTTTAAAGCCATGTGAATAAAGGATTTTTTATATTTTTCACATTATTCAAGTGCCTTGGACTTAAGGGTTTTTTACTGAAATGTATATTGTATCATGTAATCACTTAAGCAGTGTATCAACCACAGAGCAACATCAATAAAACAACTTGTATGAAAGCTAAAGAAAAGTTTGATCATTTATAATTGTATAATAAACTATTTTCATTTACATTTTTGGTTTCAATGTTTCAGTAAAAAAATTATTTTGGTGCATCACTATTAGAAGGCTGCTGGTTAATGCGCACAGCGGTCAGTAAGGCAATTTAGTAGGGTTTGGAAAAGAACCTTGTATTATTTCGAAAGAGCACAAGAAATCCTGTTTTGGATTCAATTGGTTCCACTATAAAGGTCCCATCAGTTCAGACAGAAAGAGAACAGAACAATCTCTCTGAATGTTGACCTCAGACAGCTGGTGTGCACCTGAGCCTGGGGCACTCACCGCATCTCTATCTACATGTAGCAGTGAGGTCGACTGTCTCCCTCTCTCTCACACACACACACGCACACACACCTACATCAAGATTGGAGTTTAAATGCTGTTAAAGCTGAAATGCTGAACAGAGAGACGAGTGGAGGGAGTGTGTGTACCTGATGTATTCTCAGACTGGAGCTCTGTCCGCCTGATTGACTCCACATTGGCTGTGATGGTCACGCACACACACACAAACACACATGAGATGATGAGATAAAAATGAGACACAAAAGCAAAATATGCATACAAACACAAAAAAGGCTGGATGAAAACACACACATCAAATAAAACAAAGTAAGAACTAATGATATGTAATGCATGAGAAAGAACAAACATCACCGCAAACACACGTAGCACCTCTCCACACACTAACAGGGGCTGACACACACGTCCTGCAATCTAGAATATACAGGTAACACTAATAAGGTCCCATTGTTAACATTCATTAATGCATTAACTGTAATATATGTATTGTTCATTGTTAGTTAATTTTTTTTAATGTTAGCTAATAAAAAGCTGTTGATTGTTTATTTAATTATATATTTTAAATGCTGAAATTAACATTAACTAAGATTTATAAATGTTTTAAAAGTAGTTCTCATTAATAGTTCATGTTAACTAATGGAACCTTATTGTGATATACTTTTGTAAAAAGTGTTACCAATATATCAGATCACTGGACTTTTATGTGCTTATTGATACAAAACTGTAAATCCATCATTGCCATCTCATTTCCTGTTCCTGTGTGGAGGAAGTGCCTCTGAGCTCTTACTCACAGCTCTCCGGCTGTGCTGTTTCCACGGTAATGTTACCATGGTTACCAGCCTCAGTCTGAGGCGGTGCTTGATTCACAGTCAAGGTCGGTGGGTCAGAATCTGTGACCTCTGCACCCTCTGACCCCTCGGACCCTGCTGCCTTGAGAGCAGCTGAAGGGGAGGAAATCTGATTATAAACTGAAGGACCCACAAACCGTTTTAAAGACATTTAAAAAAAAAAAAAACACATGGAAGCAAAAACAGTGCTTGACTAAACATAAAAATGTACAATGCTAACATTAAAATAACTTCTGACAAAGGCTGTGTGTAAAGGTCATATTGTGGACTTTCTTTACAGATGTGGCAGAACAACGCATCAATGAACACCTCTGCCAGGAGCAGAAGACTCACCTGGAGTGATTTCTGGGGGCCTCTTGGGTTTGACAATGAGTTTGGCTCCTCCCCCAAACACGGCGGCCCACATGCGGTTGTTGAGGGGATGAGCGGCCAGTCGGAAGAGCTCGTTTCCAGAGTGTGTGCCAAGACCGTGAATCAGCAGACTGAGATATACGGCCACCACTGCCTCACACAACATGACGTTCAGACGAACGTGATCATCACCCTGAGCACACGCCAGCAGACTGATCAGAGACGACACACCTGAGAGAGAGAAAATACACACAATCAGCCAGTGATATATACTGGATCTATCTGTTCTTGGATTCTTCCATATATTTATCCCTCGATCCATTAATCTATTCTCCACCATTCATCTGCCTGTCCAACAATCTGTCTATCCAGTTTATTCTCTATCTGTCTGTCCTTCAATCTCTCCACTCTCTCCTCCATCTATTTGTTCATCCATCCAACCATCCATCCCATCGTTTATCCAAGTTTTCTGTCCACCGATCCAATCTCTCCTCAAATGAATGTGTCCATCCACCCATCAAATCTCTCCATCATCTATTTGACATCCATCCATCCATCCATTCATCCAATCTCTCCATCATCTATGATCCATCCATCCATCCATCCATTCATCCATCCAATCTCTCCAACATCTATCTGATCATCCATCCATCATCAATCTGACATCCATCCATCCAGTCTCTCCATTATCTATGATCCATCCATCCATCCATCCATCCATCCAATCTCTCCATAATCTCTGATCCATCCATGTATCAATCCATCCATCCATCCAATCTCTCCATCATCTATGACCCATCCATCCATCCATCCATCCATCCAATCTCTCCAACATCTATCTGATCATCCATCCATCATCAATCTGACATCCATCCATCCAATCTCTCCATAATCCTGATCCATCCATCCATCCATCCATCAAATCTCTCCATCATCCATCTGACATCCATCCATCCAATCTCTCCAACATCTGATTATACATCCACCCATCCATCCATCCATCCATCCTCTCTAACATCTAGCTGACATCCATCCATCCAATCTCTCGATAATCTCTGATCCATCTATCCATCCATCCAATCTCTCCATCATCTATGATCCATCCATGTATCAATCCATCCATCCATCCAATCGCTCATCATCTATGACCCATCCATCCATCCATCCATCCATCATCTATGATCTCATCATCTATCACCCATCCATCCATCCATCCATCCATCCATCATCTATCCAATCCATCCATCCATCATCTATGATCCATCATCCATCCATCCATCCATCCATCCATCCATCCAATCGCTCATCATCTATGACCCATCCATCCATCCATCCATCCATCCATCCAATCTCTCCAACATCTGATTATCCATCCATCCATCCATCCAATCTCTCCATCATCTATGACCCATCCATCCATCCATCCATCCAATCTCTCCATCATCTATGATCCATCCATCCAATCTCTCTGATCATCCATCCATCCATCCATCCATCCATCATCCATCCATCCATTTGGCCATCCATCCATCCAATCTCTCCATCATCTATCTGACATCCATCCATCCAATCTCTTCATCATCTCTGATCATCCATCCAATCAATCTCTTTATTCTTTCCACTCAGTCTATCCATTCATTCATCAATCCAACATATTTTTATTCATTTTTTATTCACTTTTATTCATTCATTCTATCCTCCCATCTGTCTACCCATCCAATCTCTCCTCCATCCATCCTTCCATCACTATGTCCACCTGTCGGTCAACCCATCCAACCTATTCATCCATACATTCGCCCATCTTATCTCTCAGTCATCTATCGGAGCATCCATCCATCCATCCCTCCGTCTGTCAACCTGCCCATTCTCTCCACCATCTTTCTGTCCATCCATCCTTCCATCCGATCTTCGCTCCATATATCTGTTTATTCCCCTCTGACTGTCCATCCATCTATTCAATTCCAATCTTATGCAATCTTTTAGACCAATCATCCATCCATCCATCCATCCCTCCGTCCAAGTGGTAAAAATAAAATATTTATTCATAAGGTATGCATTGTCTACCAACATGCAATCAGAACTAAATGAGAATTTGCATTGAGACAACATTATTGGTTAATATTTTTCACCATCAGTCTGCCACTGTATAAATAATGAGAATAGGGTAAGTAGTCTGAATGGAGAAGCGAATGACTCGATGAAGACGAGTCTGAATGTGCTATTTCTCTCCATACGTTTCATGTAGTTTGATCTGATGTCTGTTACCTGGCCACTGTGCAGGGGCAGAGGTTGGTGTTGCATGTTCCTCTATGCTTTCAGTGCGAAGTCTACGCCTGTCGCTCAGTAACAGCCCCTGATACACCATCCCTGTAAACTGATTGGCCTCCGACTGACTGCTGAACACACACACACATTAGCAGGAGGGCATGAATCAGCGACTGTGTGTATATGAGTGTAAAGGTTAACAGAATGGAATGCTGTTCATAGTGACAATCTAAGCAGCTACCACACATTTAGAGCCATTGTAAGATGACCAACCAGTGCAGTTTATCAGTAGCATTATGTTTGTACCTGTAACTGTGGCTGTCACACAGCGATTGGTAGATACAAGCTGACAGAGAAGCAGCAAGAGTGTGTAAAGCATTCACCTGAAATACACACAAACATATTAACAGAAGCATTTACGCAGAGTCTTCATATGTGAGAGCGAGTATGTTTGTGTGTCTCTCACCCGGTCGTCCAGTATGTCTGGGTGTGGCGGAGCCTCCATCTGGACAATGGTGTAGAGGATATCATGTATGTGGTTTCTGAGGTGCAGGACGGGGTTGGCGATGACAGTCTTGGTGGGGGCGATGCTGGCCGACAGCAGGGGCAGAGTGGTGGGAAGGGGAAGTGGAGACTGAAGCTGCTTCACTGTCATTTCCTGTGGACACACAATCAACCAATCACATGAAAACATGAGAGCACAATATAAATCAATCAACATGTTAAACCATCATGCGAGTACACACTTGCTGTGATTCCTGCAGCAGGAAGAGCAGCTCCATCCGAACAGACGTCACTCCTCCACCCTTGGCTCCGTGCAGACTGCAGTAACTCAGGAAGACTCTGAGCAGAGCTTGATTCTTTCTCAGCCAGGCTTTCCTCCGCTCTGCATGCAGCTGCTTGGCCTGTAGACGCCGTCGCTCCATCTGATGGCGTTCGTACGCACCTGCTTCACCCCGGATCTGTGAGTCTTCCAGGTCCAGAGATCCATCTTCACCCCATTTCTCTAGCTGACCTGCAGCCACTTTCCCCTCAAACTGACAAAATATCCAGAACAGATCAGGGATGGCCAACATATTTAATGTTTAGTAAGTACTAGATAATATTTTGCTGGAAATACACAATTAATCAACATCATGCATTTGCAATCATTTTAATGTACTTCTAAGCAATTCAGTTTCCTGAATTCCTTACATTAGTTTCGCAATTCCTTGCATACAGTTGAGGTCAAACGTTTACATACACTTACAAAATGCATGTTATTTTTTATTTAGTACTGGTCTGAGTAAGATATTTCACATAAAAGACATTTACATATAGTCCACAAGAAAAAATAATAGTTGAATTTATAAAAATGACCCCGTTCAAAAGTTTACATATGCTTGATTCTTAATATTGTGTTGTTATCTGAATGATCCACAACTGTGTTTGTATAGTGATAGTTATTCATGAGCCCCTTGTTTGTCCTGAACAGTTCAACTGCCCGCTGTTCTTCAGGTCCCACAAATTCTTTGGTTTTTCAGCATTTTTGTTTATTTGAACCCTTTCCAACAATGACTGTATGATTTTAAGATTCATCTTTTCACACTGAGGACAACTGAGAGACAGCATTAAGAGCCGGGGGTGAAACCTTTTGAACAGAATGTTCAAAATGTGTACATTTTTCTTATTTTGCCTAAATATCATATTTTTTTCCATTTAGTACACAAATGAGTCAAATACACAAAAATGCTGAAAAACCAAAGCATCTGTGGGACCTGAAGGATTTTTCTGAAGCGGGCAGTTTAACTGTTCAGGACAAACAAGGGACTCATGAACAAAAAAACACAGCTGTGTTTATTAACACAGTATTAAGAATCAAGTGTATGTAAACTTTTGAACAGGGTCATTTTTACAAATTCAACTATTATTTTCTCTTGTAGACTATATGGAAACGTCTTTTATGTAAAATATCTTATTCACATCAGTACTAAATAAAAAAATAGTATGCTTTTTATATGACCCCTCTTATTTTGGTAAAAAAAAAAATGTATTTTAACAGCATCTCTGAGTTTTATCATAAATAGTGGTCAAACATTGAAGCTGGAGTCTTTAATCTACACAGTTTGCCCAAATAATCTGAGGCCATCAGCAATCTTTGCATTTTAAGATGTTTAACTTCTAACAACTCAGTTTTGAACTTAATCTGAGATTGAAATCTTGCAGTGAGATGGTCAACACCAACCTTATAGTTGCAAATGTGGTGCATGGCCTCGATTTCCTTCTCCAGCCAGTTGTAGAGCTGAAATCGCAGTTTGCCACCATCCACCTCATAACCTGTAGCCAGTGTCCGCAGCTCCGTCATGAGGATCTTCAAACAGGCTCTGAACTTCAGCTGTTCGGCGATCACATCCACCTCTGACTCGGCTGCAGAGTCTTCACGCTGCAGGGCTGCTGATTTGGATGGCTTTTTAGCCTCCTCATCCTCCACCTCCGGTTTCTTCATGGTCAGCCCACCCTCTTCATCCTCATCTTCATCCTTGTCATCACCCCAGTCCAACTGTAGACCCTCATCCTCCACTTTAACCAGCGGTTGACTCCAGTCCAGCCCGGCGGAGGAGTCTGCACCCCAGGCCTGACTGGGGACGGCAGGAGCTCCCCAGTCGAGATCTAAAGCCTTTCCTCCGTTCTCCTGAGGCTGGCCGGCACTGACGTTGGCCACAGATGAGCCCTTACTCAGAGAAGATGCTTTCTTAGTGACTTTAGGGATTTTGGATAAGACCTCAAGCGCCAGGAGTGGGCAGCCCACCTTAAAGTGAGCATTAGCGGTGGTGAAGAAGAGTTTCCGCTCTATCAGGTTTATTTCGTCTGCGCTGTTGCGTTCTGATGTTAGACCGACTGCAACCCCAGACGCCTCAGGCTTGGCAAAATGCCGTCGGATAATCAGAGGGTGTGCGCGCAAGTAGTTATAGAAACTAAAGACAACAGGATTGCATGATTTCACCAGGACATCTGGAAAAAAAAGAGAAATGTTCTGTCTCAAACAAACAAATGATTAGTTCACACATTCATTTGATGGACTAGTTGTTTTTCCTGAGCGATGCATGCTGTGATTATTAGGGGCCAAGCACCGAAGGTGCAAGGGCACCTATTGTATCCGTTAGCATTCCTATTATTATTCTTCTTCTGTTTCTTACGGTCGAGTCTGAAATTTGGCACACAGATAGAGGACAGTCCCATCACTAACCACAGCAAGTTTGAAGTCTAACTCAAATTCTCTAGTGCCACCACTTGTCCAAAGTTTCACTCATTTTATGCTAATAACTTCTGAACTGTAAATTTCAAATGAAAAAAATCTTTTGAACTCCAAAATTAAAAAATTGTAAGGTTTAGTTTTTTTGCTATTTTTAACAGTTAAAAAAACTACTTTTTCAAACTCGTCTTAGACGTTTTTCTGATTTTCACCAAAATTGGCTCAGATCATCTTCAGGCCATGCCGCCACAAAGTTATGGAATTCAAGTTGATTTGTCAAACTGTTCTTGAATACCACGCAAACGAATTCTACGAAAAGCACGCAAAAATGGATGTAAGGCTATATCTCCGCAACAGTTTGGCGTATTGAGACCAAACTTGGTGTGTGTTATAACAAGCATGACCTGAGGCTACCTGTAGTGTTTTGGCACAGTGCCACCTAGTGGTCAGGATATCTGGCTTAAAAAAAACAAAACAAAAAAAAACTATTTTTTCTTATACGTTCTCAATGGTTTGGCCAAAATTCACGAAACTGGTCTAGATTCGGTGGAGTATGCCAAGATATTTATTTTGGTGTAAAATGCTGTATTTCAACATATCGTCACGAAACCCGGTATGTGTCTTCGGCACCATGCGCTGACAGTACTAAAAAAGTTTGGAGGCAGCGCCACCTTGTGGTCAAAAGTTAAAATACAATTTTGAAAAATGCTAATACATTTTCTATACATTAGCCTATTGTCATTAAACTGGTCCTGATATATTCCTTTGACTTTAACGCATCAATGAATGGAAAGATGCCGAACTGCATCCGAGGCTGTATCTCTACAAACCTTTGATATTTTGACACCAAATTTTGAATGTGCCATTGTCACCTCACACTGACCACACCACATCAATTTGGTTACAGCGCCATCTATTGGTCGAGAGTGATAAACCATCAATAGTTACAATACTGTTAATAACTTCTGGTAGCATTAGCCTATTGTAATGAAACTGGTCTCAAAATATTCCTTGGGCCATGCCGACAACAAGATATCATTATTCCACGGTCAGCCGTACTTCCTGTCTGCCATTTTGATGCCGTTTTACTTTTTCGAACTCCTCCTAGACTGTTGGTCCAATTTTCACCAAAATTGAATCAGATCATCTTCAGACTGTGCTGATAAAATGTTATAGATTTCGTGTCGATAGACACTGTTTTTGTATAGCGACGTAACAACTTTGAGCCATTCCAAAGTGACCCCGAGGCTTTATCTCTACAAAGCTTTGACATATTGACACCAAACTCTGTGTGTGTGTCATTGCCACTTCACACTGAACACACCACATCGATTTGATAACAGCACCACCTACTGGTCATAAGAGACAATCCATTAAATCATATTACTAGTAGTTGTTTCACGCATTTATAATTAACTAATATTATCTTAAAATGGCTTCAGTTACTCATTGTTTCAGTTGCTTTGTAGCTTGCTGCCTTGCTTGCCTAGTGCTTGGCCCCGTAATTGCTGTTGCAGCTATATTTATTGTTAATATTTTAAGAATTTATTGGTAGGTATTAATCAGTTGCTGTAACTGATTGTAACTCTTTACCAGGGTTCTCATCATCCTCTTTGTAAATCTGCTCCAACAGTGTGTCCAGGGCTCTGGTGTAGTCCTTCATGATCCAGTACGCAATGCTCCTCAGGAACGGGTCAGGGTGCAGTTTGGTACAGGAGAAACCGCTTCCATCTCTGTTGCAGCCGAGCACCTTCTCGTACAGAATACCCTGACAGGTGGAGGAGCTCTCGTAATCAGCCTCGTAAAGACGAGCGACAATCATCGCAAGCTGGATGTCCTCCATTTTCTCCAGACAAACCTACCACAGACACAGACCAAACTGTCAAAAACACATACCAGTCATGTTTCACTCCAAAATCAGAATATTTTACCTTTTTTTTAATAGCTTTTTTTTTTTTTGCAAAATATATTTCCTACATATTTTTTTCTTTTGAGTTTTTGATGAGTTTCCTGAGTCACACAATGCGACTTTTCAATTGTCTGTTCAAAATAAACAGAAGCAAAGCTCATTTATATTCCTAACATAACTCCCACGTATCTAATTTTAACAACCTATATACAGTTGTGATCTCTCACAAGTGGTGTTATCAGTGTGTTTTGACTGCGTGCTGTCAGACATCCAGCCCAAGGTAAATTAAAGCTGTCAAATGTCCATCAGAAGGTTTATCTGTGATGTTTAGACTAAACTGAAGCGCTCAGGGCTGTTATATCACACTCCACTCTTCACAGACGACCACACGCTCTATGACGTCACAACCAAACCAAACCAACCTCAGCAGACTCCACATCTAAGAGATCAACAACACACACTTTCTATATTCTCCAAGGAATGAATTTTAGCACAGTTAAAATAGGATGGCGCAGACCTCAATGGCGTCTTTCAGGGAGCCAGCGAGCAGGAAAAAAGCAGCCGACTGCTCAAAGCGCTGTTTGCCCAGGAGAGAGAAGGCGTTCTTTAAAGCCGCCTTCCTCCAGCGGTCCTCACTGAAGTTGTGGCTAAAAAACTGGGTCATCTTCTCATCGTGTTGAGACCTACACAGAAATCAATACATAAATAAGCAGGCGGAAATTTCAAGAGAACAGCACACTGCATATGAGCTGCAGCTATGTGAAAGTAACACTGTATCTATGAATAAGAGTCAGGGAGTTTGAAGTACCTGAAGAGACCCCAGAGAACAGCCTTCTTCTTCATGGCCAGATAGAAGAGAGCTGCATCCAGTGGATCATTATGCCTCTGAAATGCTGCTTTGGCTACCTATAAAAGATGGTATCAAGCATATTTATTCTGTTTCTTTTTTTGCTAAACATTTAGTTGCAGCTGAATACCATGAACAAAAATCAACAGGCTACATAAAAACAAGATTCACTTAAGAGCTGTTTGCAAAAGAGCTGCGTGATTCTGGATAAATTGGGTTGTTGTCGATTTTTTGTGGTTGTGGTTCTCTTCTGATTCTGAAGAAAAAAAACATTAGACAACTAAACGAAATCACATGTAGGCCTAATTTAAGTAAATGATTCAGTGATTCATTCAAGATTTACTTGGTTCATTACTGGATGAATCAGTGTTTTTGAATGAATGATCAAAGACAAATACATTATTAACATATCTTCTGGCATAACAATGTAATCGATAAATCTTTAACATTATTTGGAATGTCAAATTAACTTTCAAAATGATGATTTACTCTATTTTGATCTCTACCGCACATATAAGAGTTTATATCCAGACTATAAACTTTTATCCCAGTACTTCTGTGATTATTTGAATGTTTGTAACACAGAAATAATGAACTGTGTGGTTGAAAAGACAGTACATGACAGTGGCTCTCTTTGTGTCAGCGGCAGCACAAACGCAGATTTGAATGTTCAAATCACATCGAACGCTGCACGGAAGAAAGACTGAGGTATCAAACAGATAAATCATTGTAATTTAGAAACAGAATCACGTTGGTATTTAAATTGTGTTTGTGATATTTAACGATTTGTTAAATTAAAATGCTTGGTCATATTTGTGGTGACACATCTATTGCAACATGTTTTGCTTATCACAAATATTACAGGCTACTTTTGCTTTTTCGACTTCTGATCACAAATGCAGCCATATTTTGGAGCGCTATGCGCTTAGATTAGTGAGCAAGGTCCTGGCAGATCGCTGGGTGGGGTCCTCACAGATGAAAACAAATAAACCAAAAAAGTACAGCGTACAGGAATCGATAGGTGGAATCAAAATTTTAATTTCACAAGTAGTATTTGATTCCTGACCTTAAGTGTCCGATTGTGGAATCGGAATCGATTTTCGATACCCAACCCTATCTATCTTCTGTGTAAAAAATGTTGTGTGTGAGCAAGTTTGTTTTTGTGGACTTACCTTCTCCACCATCCGCCTCAGAGTGTTAATGTTTCTGATCCACCAGCCGACGCCCACCGCTCTGAGCTCAGACCACTGCGGATCTCCTCTCTGCATGGCAGGAATCATGTTCAGCATCTCCTCCTCAGCTTCTGAGTGGAACGCCCATGCAAAGTGACACGTGGACACGCCTGGACACACAAACACAGCATATAGGCATCTTCCAGATTTATTTCCTGGTGGTGGAAATGCTTTAGCACCACCTTATCTCACTGA
The DNA here is from genome assembly GCF_022985175.1 of Labeo rohita. Lineage (NCBI taxonomy): Eukaryota > Metazoa > Chordata > Actinopteri > Cypriniformes > Cyprinidae > Labeo > Labeo rohita. Next base: position 32,958,446 of record NC_066886.1, on the reverse strand, counting down.
GAAAGCATTTTGGAGTGTGATGTGTGCATGCATGTTTGTGCATGTCAAGTTTGTGTTACCCTGATGCAGCAGCTGCATCCTGTAGAGGGGGGGCAGAGATGTCAGCAGACAAGTATGTAACCTCATGGCCAGCAGGTAACGTAGACCACACTCGTCTAGAGCCTCTCCACCTGCAGAAACACACAATTATTTCACCACAACCCTGTTGCCTTTTTAACTTTTGATTCTTCTTCTACAAGGTGATTCCACTGCATTGCATTTAAAAAGCGTGCTGGGAGATCTTCACTCTCTGACATATGACTCTGTCATCAGAGCGTTAATGATGTTCAGAGCACACACAATCCTGAACATATTCCAGACCACAATCTGCATCACCTCCTAATGACTCTGATCACACCTGATCCAATTAAACATTTAACAGCACAGACATCCAGCACATCAAAACTCAGAGACTCATTAAAAACTTCCTCTACTGGGAAACTGAGGATTGAACTTTGAAGTTCATCTAATGTCAGATGAATCAGAACTACAGTATGATTTATCCTACTGTCCCTGAACTTTTTTTCCTTGCATTTGGGCTCCAGCAAGCTCTGGAACATTGTGTTAAGGTTTTGTACTAAAGAGACTAAATAAAAAAGATCTGAGCTATAGGTAACATGGATAAAGCCTGATATGTTTAATGTTGACAATAAATAATAATACCAAGGTTATTCCAAAAAGTTTTATAATGGTTCTCTCTTCATGTACTCGGTTAACCTCACTGACATACTAGACAGTCAGCATGAGACAAAACTAATTTTAGTGCAACTGTTAAGGACTTTTTGTTGTATGTGAATATTTAAACAGAACAGTTTTACATACGGAACTGAAATACAGTTTCTATTTTAAATTTTATGTTCTTTGATATCACAATGTGGCCTACACCACAAGTCAAAGGAGGAAGATGCTTGCTGGGGCCAGATGGTGTAATTACTAACTCTTCCAGCAGGGGGAAAACAACAAAATCCAAAATCTTTATATTTTTTTATATGGCTAAAAGGGATACTTCACCCAAAAATGAAAATTACCCCATGAATTACTCACCCTCAAGCCATCTTAAGTGTATATGACTTTCTTCTTTCAGACTAATACAATGAGAGTTGCATTAAAAAAACTCTTTCAAGCTTTATAAATGGCAGTGAATTGTATTTGTCTGAAAGAAAAAAAAATCATATACACCTAGGATGGCCTGAGGTTGAATAAATCAAGGAATTATTTATATTTTTGGGTGAACTACTTCTTGAAGCTAAACTCTCGAAGACCAGAGTTTCCCACCCCTAATAGTGTTTAAAGGTGATGCGTGAAATTCTTCATTTGCGGAGACAACTGTACTGTAAGTATCCCAATCGTCTGTTGTTTTCCTTGAAAAGTGTAACGACTGTGGTATGGAGTAACTAGCAAAGCGAAGCTTTATTTAAAGGAGAAGTCCACTTCCAGAACAAAAATGTACAGATAATGTACATTTTGGAAGTTCAAAATCGGGGCACCATAGCAGTCCATTACATGGAGAAAAATCCTGGAGAAAAATGTTTTCCTCAAAAAACTATTTCTTTACACCTGAATAAAGAAAGACGTGAACATCTTGGATGACAAGGGGGTGAGTACGTTATCTGTAAATTGTTGTTCTGGAAGTGGACTTCTCCTTTAAGTATACAAACAAACCTAACACAGCAACACTGGCTCAACCAATGACTTTGAGGCAGAAGTAAACTCACCGGTGTACTGTTTATCCGTGGGTCCTGCTACTTCTGCACTAGTGGTCGCCACAGTATCGGCGAGAGCCACAAGGAACATCTGCTCGAGGCGTGTGAGACCTGGCAGGCTGGAGTGCATAAGATGTGAAGACAGCACCTGTGCATGTTCAGGGCCAAAGTACGTGGGGCCGTACTGCGACAGGTTAATCACACGAGACTTCTTCTCTGGTTTCTCAGCAGCAAAGCTCACAAAATCGTCGGTGGTGACAGTCTGCACCTGGAACAGATCAGCGTACTGATCATCTGATTGTTTCTGCATCTCACGTTCTGCCCCTTTTCCGGCTTTGCCCACTTCCTCTCCCGGCTTGTAGGAGGTGTCCTGGTCCGCAGACAGTAGGGCGTATAGTGGAAGCGGAGGAATGGAGTTGATTTCGGTGTAATCACGCCCACCATCTCGGCCAGCAACGATAGTGTCCTTTGCTGTGCTACCCGTCACACTAATGGTTCGGGATAGGTGCCTCCTGGCGCCTCCCTCTCCTGCCTCCACATCCCTCACCACTGCAACCTCTCCAGCAATGCACTTGACCAGGTGCGCCAGAATGGCCTTGGCACGACGTACCCTTCCGAGGTCCATAAGCTCTAGGAGTTGGGTTGGATGGTATTGCGGAAGAGTGGGCGATAATGAATGGGCCGCCTCAAACAAGCCTCCATCTTGAATCACCGCCGGAGGGCGGAACGCATCGTCGATTCCCGCACTGCCCTCGAAGACACTCTTAGATCGTGCTCTGCCCTCATTTGAGACAGACATAGTGCGACCTCCAACGCCCTCTGGGGATGAGATGCTGTTGTCGTCGGAGTCGCCCGGTTTCTCGTCCTGCCTCCACTGCGCATAAACCTGCATCTCGCAATCCATGCCCACCACCAGGATGCCATCACGCACCCAGGACAAAGACACCGGCAAGGACGGGGTGCCGTCGACGGAAGAGACGAGGTTTACGGACCTCAGGAGCACCCAACGAGAGCGAATTCCCTGCTTTATACTGCCCCCTAGAGGCAGGGTGACTGCAGGGTGATCTTTCACTCCTGTCTGCTCTGCGACAACCCCTGAGATGCGTCCGTACATAAGGATGTTGGATCCAACCCCGACCGTCAGGATGTGCGACCCATCTTCTTTAGACAGCCAGTCCAGGTGCACAAAGTGTTTAATATTGGGACTGTCTTTGGACACAAACAGATCTGACTTGCTATAGACAACCAAATTGCTATCAACACTAACACGTGGATCTAACGTTTTCACAGGTTTGCTAAAATCGTCAAGGTGGATCGTCTGTTCCAGAACCCACTCCGAGCCGCCCGTCGACTCGCACTCGTAGATCGATACATGCATGGAGAAGTCCTGAGGCATGCCAATCTCATTCCCAGGTGACATCTGTTTGAACGACACAGCAAGTCTTCCCGTGTAGGAGCAGCTGACCGCAACGGGGCGGCCCGCAACACACACAGAGCTGTCGTTGTCGTCTTCCTCTTTCAGGAGTCTCCAGTGCTCCCACCGATATGAACGTGTCTCTTCGGGGTTTGCCGCCGATAAGTCCATGTCCACCCTACAGTGCCAGAACCTGACACGTCCATCAGAACAGGTGGTCACGATCAGGTACGGAGCCAAACACACAGGGTAGATAGAGGAGGAGCTCAAGTGACCTTTGAAAAGAACACCCAATATTTTTATTAATCACATGACGCTTTCATAACAGAACACAAACACAAACCATCCACATCCACAAACGGCTGATTATACAAGGCAATATAAAATTATCCAATATTAAGAATACTTCAATGATTAGAACACATTTGTGACCCAAGACCAAAAAGTCATAAGTTGCACAGGTATATTTGTAGCAGTAGCCAGCAATACATTGTATAGATCAAAATGATCGATTTTATGCTAAAATCATTAAGATATAGTAAAGATCACGTTCCATGAAGATATTTTGTTAATTTCCTACCATAAATATATCAAAACTTAACTTTTGATTAGTAATATGCATTGCTAAGAACTTCATTTGGACAACTTTAAAGGCGATTTTCTCAATATTTTGATTTTTTGCACCCTCAGATTCCACATTTTTAAATAGTTGCATCTCGACCAAATATCTTTCATTATATTAAATAATTCATTATATTAAATAAATAAACAATAAACCACAAATAAATGTAAAAGAAAATAAAAAAAAAAATAAAATAATAATAATAATAATAATAATAATAATAATAATTATTAATAATTAGAATGAGATCAACAAATATATGGCAGAGTTCCACAAACATGGGTTAAATTCACAAATAAATAAAATGAGATTTGCAAAAAATAATAAATAAATAAAAACATTCATTTACAATATGTTATGTCACAAACACAACTCTGCCCGGCATTTATGTGTGAATTATGTCCTGTAAATTTATGGATTTCCTCCTATGCATTTGTGGATTTTTAGATCCTAAAACATTTCTAAACAAATCCACAAATTGGTGGACTCCAACTCAAACCAATCAGATAATAGCTACATTGTGCTGACCAATCATAGCACATTTAATCCATGTTTGTGAAACTCTAACATATATTTGTGGATCTCATTCTATTTATTTGTGAATTTGTTTAATTTTTTGATATAATTTTACTTATTTGTGGATCAAAATCTATTTATTTAGAATAATCGGGGGGGGGCTTTAGTATAGTGAACAATTCTCACTATTAAGTAGTAAATCATTAACATATTGGCTATTTATTGGTACTTATAAAGCACCTATTTTGCATTACCACATTCTACATACGTAATACTACCCAATACCTGAACTTAACAACTATCTTACTAATTATTAATAAGTAGCAAATTACAAGTTTATTGAGGCAAAGGCCATAGTTTAATGGTAGTGTGAACTGGTCCTTAAAATAAAAGTATGACCAAAAAACAATGAATATATGAATATATGATCATACCAGCGGAGGGCGTGGCTCTGATTAGCTCCACCCCTGGTGGAAGGTCTAGCCGCTGACTGTAGACCAGTTTAGAGCTCAGGATGAGTTTGCTGGCTGACTGCAGGTTGGCGGAAGAGGAGGAGCGAGGCAGCGGACTGTGACCTGGAGTGGTGTCAGGAGATGAGTCAGCATAGTTTTGACTCAAAGGAACCGTCAGCTGGTTCTGGAACACGTGATCATTTACTGGCTCTTCTGCAAAGATTGGAAAGACAGTAACATGTAACAGTAATCAATCATGACACTAATTTCATTAAATGCATTTAGGACATAGACGGAGACAGAACAGAAACATACAGAGACAGTACAATACAGAGTGCAGATGTACATTATTGATGCCCAACGGATAAATAAGTGCACCATTTCCTTGTAAATTATTTCCAGCTCTGAAAAACAAATGAGTCATTAGAGGAAGTATCAGCTTTCCATTCATGAGACTCCCTTCACAATTTCCCCTCATAAGCTGTCTGCCGACAGCTGTGTCATCGTGTCACAAATAACCCACATCATACACACCCACACACGCCTGCACCGAGCGCAGATGAAGATGCCACATCTGTAATACTGAGTTCCGATTGGCATCCTTCTCGATCACCACCAGATAGAACTTTTCTGAGAAAGGAGGAGGCTGGTACTCTAGAAACAAAGATAACTCAAATGTAATGCTCTGTAAAAACTCCGCAAACCAGAATTAAAAGGAAAGAAAAGGTGTTTGTACCATCTGCGGAGGGAGCGCTAGTAATGTTGAAATCTGGAATGTCTTCATGCGGTTTGTAGCCTAAAATAAAATCCTCCTGGAATACGTGGAGCAGCTGTGTGTTTGAGCCACACTGCAAGACACAAACATACATGAAATATTATACACGTTAATCAAACAAACTTGCATGTGTACACAAACAGATTTAGACCCCACCTGGTTAGTAATGACATCCAGCTCTATGATGCAGCCGGGTCGGGCAGTGGACTGCTGACTCACAATGTTGAATACTTCACCCACCAGTTTCTGTACATACAACCAGGCACCAGACATTGTCAATCAAATCAACTGACATTTGACATGACATTTATCATACGTTAACTGACAGATAAGGACATTATTTTTATCAAATCCACTTTGAGAGGCTCTTACAGAGGTCTCTGGGTCAGAGAGTTCATCCAGTAGTTTGCGGGCATCCACCACAGCCTGATACAGACGCAGGTTTTTACCATCAGACGCCACAAAGCACGCACTTGCTGAGTTACAGTAGGTTCCTGACATAAACACAAACATCTTTATTAAGCCCAACACAATAACAACCTAATGAAATATAGCTGGAAGCAGCAATTACAGGGGTTCAAGCGCATAAGGCATTTAAGCATATAAGGAAACAGACATTACATATTATCTAGCAAAGGCTGTACCAATATAAATCAATGTTTAAAAAAGCATTTTGGCAAATTCAGGTAATTTACTATAGAGATATTAATTTTTTTTTTTAAATTTATGACTGTTATAGCGCCAGCTGTGGCCTGATCCCCTTAAAACTTTGCAGGCTTGTTTAGAGCAGGTTTTGGTTTTCAGTTTTGAGTTTTTCTTAAATTTGGACAGGCCCCTTTTCTAAACGACCCCATTATAGCTTCCAAAACGGCAAATTTCAATTTTTTGAATTATTATTGGCCTAGAGAGTCCAGAGAATTGTACTGTAGTGCTTTTTCCGAAACTGAGCAAAAAATCTAGAACTAGTTTGTAAACGTAGGTTTTTGACATCTTCTCAACCATTTAACAAACAATTCAATTAACAGCAATGGTTGTAGAGGCAAAGTTTTCCAGAAAGAGGAGTTCTATCATATGATACGTATATTGTGTTTATGTGCGAAAAAACATTTAGTCCCATATAAAATTGCAGTATTGCCCTCCAGTGGCCGATTTCTTTCAAATTTCCCACAGACCTTTGGGGCCACGAGTCAAACAGGCCCACCAAGTTTTGTTCCAATCAGCCTCCGTTAACCTTGTCTAACAGGTGCTCAAATTTGTCGGTTAGTGGTGGCCATAATTTTTGGGATACGCACACGTCCTTGTAGACACTTCTGGCACTTCGGACCAAGACCGTGCATGCACATTTTTCATGTTGATAGGACAAATAGTTGAGTTACAGCTATTTTTATGTTTTTTTCCCCCTCTTATAGTGCCACCAAGTGGCCAGAAAGCCATGTTGTGTTGTTTTCCACATCTTCTTGTGCTTGAATGTACAAATACGTACAAAAGTATGTCAAATACCCATACCCTAGTACTGGATAGTTGTAAGGGAATTGCTTAGATGGTTCTGTGTAGCTGTTAGGTTGCTACTATGCAGTTCTGGATAGTTGCAAGGATGTTGTTAAGGTGCTCTACTTTATCATTCATCATAGCTCTAATTGCTAAGCAAACAGTGCAGGTTTGGATAGGCCTATACTATCCAAATAATGCATTATATGCCAAACTAAACATTTCGTTTCTAAGGTTAGATACAGCTATGGTGTTAAACTCACCGAGCACTGAGCTAGGGATAAGCGTTGGCAGCCAGGCCACGTTGGAGAACGCGGATGTGTGGAGCGAGTTGATTCGTGCTAGCTCCGACACGCCCCCTGTGCAGGACAGTGGCCCAATATGATCGACTCTCCAGAGGATCAGCTCACTGTAGATCGCGTTCGGGTCGTGGAACGTACGCGTGGCTGCATTTCGCAGTTGTTTACGAGGAACGCCTCTCATTGGCCTGGTGGGTTGTAGAGCCACGCCCCCAATCTGATCTCCATCAATGCTACCGGATCCAGAGGGCGGAGTCAGCAGTGCATTATGATGAGATGATGTCAGCAGCAAGGGAAGGACCGTGTGACAGGCCAAATCATTGAGATGGAATCTGTGTCCGCAGTAACGGAACTTGTGCGAAACTGTGAGGACGTTCGAAAAGGCCGACTTCTCAGCAAAGGTCACAGCCCATTGGTTGAGCGAGCCGTCCACGTGTTTGGACACCATCATGACGGCGGGGCCGATGACAGCAGCCAGAGAGTGTCCGAGAGCACTGAGCCCCGCGGACGCAGATGCGCTCTGAGGAACCCGCCGCTCACTTCTCTTATCCTCCAGAGCACTGCAGTTTTCTTGGTCCATAAAGGTACAGGCGTACATCATGATGTTCTTACTGAGGGAGTTAGCATCGCCCGTGGGGAACGCCACAGGGATACGAGAGGAGAACGACACCTGAGGAAGAAAAACAAATGGATTTCATTTCATTTATCAGGGTGATTAGTAGTGTATTAGTGTGTTAACGTAAGTTTCTGGGGACAGTAGAGGCTGGACAACATTTATGAACGTAACATAATATTTTAAACTGTCATACAAAATTAAAAATAGAGTTTATTTGCTATCCATTGACAAGGTATGAAGTCTATGCTGTTTTCAAAAAATCATAAAACATTATTTGTAGAGCGCCCACTATACAATAATCTAATTTTGAGCTATTTGCTTTCGATATAAAAGAGTCTCAGCTTTCAAAGAAAATAAATGTTGTTTTGATGGCGTTTAATGTGACATGACAAATTGCTGTTGCCGCCTCATTCAGTTCGATTATCTCTTCCTCTATACTAACAGTTATAAAATGAAACGAAAATGTATGAAATGAAAAGGTATGTTGAAAGAAACAGGACAACTTAATAAAAAGCATCTTGTCTCGTAATTGCTCAGTCTTTGTTTCAACCATGTAAAGATGTCAATACAACAGCTTGAAAACAATGTCATGTTACTTTTTTTTAAAAAATATATTACAATGTAACATTAAATAACATTATGTTATAATGTTATACAATGTTACATTGTAATATATTTACCAAAAATATATTTATATATGCAAATATTAACATTTACTCCAGCAAAACCATTCAATGTCCATAGTTTGTTGTTTAGCTAGAAAAAAGAGCATTCTGCTAAAAATATGCACTATATCACATATTGATTTTATTTTTTACCAAACATGTTGTCTTATCATTTAATGCATGTATGTTTGAATTAACCACTCATGAAAAGTTTTTATTACAGCCACCATTTAAGTGTTCACATGTGACCCTGGACCATAAAACCAGTCATAAGGGTCAATTTTTTTCCAAATTGAGATTAATACATCATCTGAAAGCTGCATAAATAATCTTTCTATTGATGTATGGTTTGCTATGATAGAACAATATTTGGCCGAGATACAACTATTTGAAAATCTGTAATCTGAGGGTGCAAAAAATTAAAATATTGAGAAAATCACCTTTAAAGTTGTCCAAATGAAGTTCTTAACATTGCGTATTACTAACCAAAACATAAGTTGTGATATATTTACAGTAGGAATTTTACAAGATATCTTAATGGAACATGATCTTTACTTAATATCCTAATGATTTTTGGCACATTTTTGGCAATAATTTTGACCCATACAATGTATTTTTGGCCATTGCTACAAATATACTCCAGCGACTTAAGACTGCTTTTGTGGTCCAGGGTCACAAATTTCAACAACAAAGTGGAGTAGAAACATAATTATCTCATTATAAAGTTGATATAAAAACCGCTGTATCTGCAATTTAAATGTTTGTTTGCAATTCATTTCTACTGTTATTTATTCATAAATGTGCATTATTTATTATTAAATAAACTTGTTTTTGGCTTCTGGCTCACTGAAAATTTTAACCTTGGTTTCTGGTGAAAATCATTACGATTCATCATTTGTCATAACCATGACTTCTGAATGAGCATCTTACCTGAACCTGTCTGAAGATGCCGGGTATGAACTCATCCAGGTACTTGACGTGCCAGACGAGGAAGGATCCGTCGTGTGGGTGAATAGTGAAGAGCATGTCTGGACTCTTGTTCCACTCCAGGATGAGAGTCTCCAGCTTCCGATCCAGCAAAACAGAGGGCAGAGGAACACTGCTGCTCGAACCTGGAGAAGAGGCCTTGGTGCTGCCCTCCTGATCTCCCTCCTCATGTTCTGATGAGCCTTTATCAGACATCTCATCCAGATCTAACAAAAACACAAAAGAGCACATCATACAACATTCTGTAAATATGTAGCGCAGTGTCTTAAAGACACTGATACAAACGATATTTGCAGCTTTTAGTCATGTTTCTGTTAGCTTTAAGTTTAATGTATACTGTAACAGGTTTATTCATAAAGTAATACCAAAGTCAAACTTGGCTGCCCCCTCCTGCTCAAAGTCTTCAGTGGGTTGTTCCAGGTGTTGCTCAGAAAGTTTGCGCAGCTGCTGCATGAACAGGTCCATGGAGGTGGTGAAGCTCAGATCTTTATTATTCAGCCAGTGAACCACAAACCCTCCGCTGACGTCCTCAGAGAACAGGCCCGATCCAGCCAGCGCTGCGGGGATATCTGATGACAGAGAGAAAGATCACACTACTGTCTGTGTGTGTGAAAGCATACGTGTACACGTGTTTTAAAATGTCTTTCTTTTTATTTTCAAACGATCACACTTTTATTTTCTAACCCCACCCATAAACTAGAACAGAAATGGGCAATTTTTAAATAAATAAAATATTGTTTAGTATGTTCTTTTAATAAAGCTTACTGTATCATTTTTGATACGATTTCTAAAACCTTTTAATTATAAACACATACAGTTTTGTACAATCAACAACACGTCTTCTTTTTAGCAAGTAAAAGGGTTATTTTAGTAAAAATGTTGTGGTACACATGCTTTTTGCTGTGAAATCTATAGTAAAAAAGTAAAAGTAAAAATTTAAATAACTTTTAAATTGTTAATATTTTAAGATGAACACTTACAGCATTAAAGCAACTTGATTATCCATACACAATTTATTTTATTTAATTTTAATTATTTATTTTTAGAAAAATCAAGTTGAATTCCAGGGCCTGTATTCTTAAAGCTTCTAAGAATCCTCTCAGAAAGCTCCTAATTTAGCTGAACAATTTCTACGTAGGAGTCTTAGCTTAAGAGTAATTCAGGACCAATCTAAGAGCAACTCTGAATCTTAGTGAGGAAGCAGGGCTGACCCCGTTGCTAGCTATGACACAGCCTTTTAAAGACTGTGATTGGTTGGTTGTCCAAAAATGGAAATAAAAGAGTACAGGGTCTATAAACAAATCATTGATTCATATAATAAGCAATCAGGATTTTATTTACCACCAAATTTTCATATGTTTTTGGTCAGTTTGGGTCTCTGAATAAAACATTCAAATAAAGTTAAATAAACTGTTACATTACCAAAAAAGCTGTTGACGAGGCTGGAGGAAGTGTCCTTATAAACTATGTTCACGCTACAGTCGCTGTGTAATTTTATAAAATTGTGTTCTTGTAAACCATGTTTACAAACACAAGTGTGTGTGTGAGTGTGTGTATGTGCACCTGTGTTGGGATTGATGCTGGCAGAGATGTGGAAGTGGCAGAGGGCGTTGGCGTGGTGAGAGATGTGGCGGTGAGTTTCGTGGGACCCCAGCTGGCTGGGCAGCAGCTCGGTGTGGGCCACCAGAGCGGACGATCTTCTGCGGCCCCTGCGCAGGTGCTTGAGGTGGTGGATAGACTGAATGGAACAGACAATTTTTATCATCACAAACAGAACTCATGTACAGCAGGCCAACATGAAATGAAACGCAGTACTCTCAGTTTCAAAAACACTGTCTCATGTGTGATTAAAGTTTTTCCCCCTAAAATCAGTGCAGAAAATGCAGAATCCATCTGGGTCTACAGATGGCACATGGAGACAGGTGAGAGAATGCATGTGTGTGTGTGTGTGGGTGTGTGTGTGTTAAAGATGCAATATTCATAAAAACACACTAAAGGTGTGACACATCCATGTGTGATAACAAAACTAAAAAAACCAACACCTTGTGATTTTATTAAACAAATACACATCTGTGTATTGTGCAATACAAAACTCTGTCCAGAATCACAATATCCTAACACCTCACATTAAAGCAAAAACACCTAAAAAAACACCTCATCCAGAGGTAAATAATGTGTTTTTGTGTTTGTGTTCTTATAAGAAAGTTAACCGCATATCACATTATTACTTATCAGCGCAGATCAACCCGGAGATTCCTGTCAGAGTTCATTCAGCATGCTTCCGTTTTTCCAATTAAACCAAATAATCCACACATAGAGATGAAATCAACCAAAGCAAAATTATATTAAACAGAGCCCATGTATGTTAAGTATACATACACACTGCCATGTAAAACTCCATGTGACCGCCTAAATTAGAGATGCTGGCAATGCAAACGGCCCAAAGAGACAAATGTTATCTTCCTTTTTATTTAATGTTGAAAACAACATGGAATCACTGAAGTATAAAATGAACTAAGGTCAGTATTATAAATAACAAGTCTAATTCAATTGCTGGGTAATTTCATGTCAAATCAACCAAATTTCAAAAAATTCACCGGCTCAAATTATTGATTTTGCTAATATTTTTTCTGGAGAAAGATACACATGTATAGCGATAAAAGCCAAAATATTAAGTGTCATGGATGAATATCCACTATTTTGTAGAGGGAGGTCAAAATGGCAATTTTCACCTGAAATTAAGAGTTAAGTTATAAGGGGGTAAAATGACTTCAGAAAGATGGCAGCATCATAATGTTATTTTTACACAGAGATTGGTAGTTACATAAGCAAAGTCTGTTGACTTTAGCAATCTTTGTTGCATTATGTGCCAATGAGGACCATTCAAAAATGGGGAAACGGCACTTTTCAGGTTTTTCTCCAAAGTTTGCATGCCTGTAACTCAAGAAGTATTAAAGATATTTTAATGCCCTTTTAGATATTTGGCCTTAACCAACTTTCCGTTTGATATCTTCATTTTTAAGGCCCTATGAGATTCGGTTCCAGAGATATTGGAATTTCAATATGGCTTCAGGAGTAAATCGTTAAAATTTACACATTTTCAGCGGTCAAAAACCAAATGTGAGTCAGTTTGCAAATATATGAGACTTCTTTTTCTTTTAAAGAGGAATGTCTGAAGAACAAATAATGCTCAAACTAGAGATGTATCTTGTTTCTTTCTGTCAACACAACTACATTGAATATACCAGTCTGAGTGGCATAAATATTCTTTTTCCAAAGTTTGCGTGCCTATAACTTAAGAAGCGTTAGAGATATTGCAACATGACTTTAGATTCTAGTTGTTAATAAACTTTTCTCTTGGAATCCTAATCAAGGCCCTACATCGAGTCGCAGAGATATGGGGATCTCAATGAGGCTCCGTGTCCAGATTGTTGAATGTTTCCCATTTCAGGGGTCAAAAACCAAATGTTGGTCACTTTGTATGTGGGCGATTCTTATGTTATTTAAAGAACAATGTCTGTGTATGTGTATCTTTCATGTGTATCTTTCTTCAGAAAAAATATTAGCAAAATCAAAAATTTGAGCCGGGGACCTCTGATTGAGTTGACACAGAATGACCCTGCTGGCTGATTTCAGTAATGGGACGAATAAAAGTCCAGTAACTAGACGCTATAATAAGGCATTTGTGTGCATTACAACCCACCGGGACTTGATGCGAGATCCACCAATCAGAGGTTCCCGAATCTCAATCAGCTTTTCAAATAATTTATATTAATGAAGAACATCATGTTTTTCATTTCATTCAAGTTCTTTTATCAAACTGATTAAGGACAAAAAAGCATATGATAAAGTGGTGCATATGATTCACCATACCCTATATTCCAAGTGTTCTAAAATCAAATCTGTCTAGATTTGTGTGAACAGACCTAAAATAATTATTCACATAACGCTTTCTACATATTTGTTTCATGCACTGCATTTGTGGTGCTTCTATTTATTTTTGTTGGCATGTTTGAAACTATTCAATTTGTCCATTGCCAGCAAAAAAAAAAAAAAAAAGATTTAGAATCAAAGTGACAAAATGAATTGCTTGTTTTTGGTTTGCATGGAGACAAAAGGTAGGCTACTGTTCACTAGCATGCAGTTTTCACACATCCTACTGAAGATGACAACTGCTGGGGAGGAGAAGATCTGGTGCAAAAAATCATTCAATACTTCTGCCGTGTGACAACAACTCCAATATAATATAATAACAGACATTTATTTGCATTTCAGCATGATTTTCGGACTGATATCTAAGCAGACATGGTTTGAAATGTAAGGAATTGATTATCTGACCAAACTGCAGGTGTAGTGTGTACACATACATAGGTCATTTTACAAAGTAACTCAGCTAATATGCATAAAACATTATTCTTTATTCAGCCTTGACTGCAATAATTTTGAACTACGCCATTTTCTTGTGTTGACATGCTTTTGTGTGCGTTTGTGCATGCTGACCTCCAGAGCGTGCTGTATCTTGTCTTTCTGAGCGATGTTTGGCAGAGAGGAGCTGAAGCTGGTGCTGTTCTCTGAGATCTGCCCCCCCAGCAGACTGTCCTCAGGCAAGAGGGTCTCACTCCACAGACGACAGATGCCATCCGCGCAGGACGTCAGCAGCACGTTACACACAGAGCCCCTACGACACACGCACACAATGAGAAACACACACAAACACGGGCGGAACTCACAGTGTGAGTTAAGGGTGGGCGGTAAGACTAAAATCTCAGCAATGTTTCCAGCACCGCTAATGCAGATGGAAGGCTGGAGTCTGAACTGAATAGAATGAGATGAAGATGTAAATTAATTTTAGAGTTAATGAGTTCATCTAATTAATTAAAAAAAATGAATGCCCCCATGTACGCCATTTTATATTTCAGCCAGGCTGCACAGATCGAACAGTGTTTGACATCAAAGCACGGTGAGAGCGATTCGAAAGCATGCAGAGCTGCTGCTGCTCTCTAGAGCTCTCGCTGTACTTTGATGTCAAACGCCGATAGGTCTGCACAGTGCAGCTTCAAGCCGAACACACATACTGTATTACATGATGCAGGGCAACAACTCATTGTGTGATGAAGCCTAGAGAACAGTTACATTATACGCCCCTAAGATTCAACAGATTGGGGCAAAAATACCCCTGTATGAGTTGCTGTCTCACGTTTATATCATACGATATACTTAAGCAATATCACAAGTCCTGTCTTTGTCCCAAAATGTGATTTTTATACAACAATTCAATAAATAAGAACGTAATTTTGTTATATTTTACACACAATATTGTCAGTTTGTTTGCTCACTTTTGCCAACACAAATAATATCTATTAAAGCCACAGCAGAAGTGTTGCGTGTCTCTGATCAACATACAATTTATGAATGAATTCGTATTTTGAAGAATTGGTTGAACCAATGATTCAATGACTCATTCATAAAGTGAGTCATTTATTTCATTTCATGAATGAATCAGACATTTAAACAAATCCAATGAATGAATGAAAGAATGACTTTTTATGACTTTTTCCAAGACATTTACCACCACCTACTGGCAGTTTTACTTTCAAATTTAGAGTGCCATTTCATTAAAAATGATTTCAAGTTTAAATATTAAAAAATCCATATTAAAAAATCCATCTAAAAAAACAACAACAACAACTAATAAACACACTAATGGCTTTTAATTATCTTCTGGTCATGACTTCTTAGCCAAATTCGTTGTGAGAATAATCTGTGATTAATTAACTGCCACATTGTGTAATAAATTACATTAACATTAGATTAATAATTTTAATCGATTGACAAACCTACTTAATATTTGACTCACCACAACTCTGTTAAACTGAAACTAGAACGTTTTATTTATTTATTTATTTATTTAATTCAATTCAATTCATATATATTTTATTTCAGAGACTATTTTGGGTAACACTCTGAAGTCCTTTAGTTGCTGTTTTTTTAATTATTAATTTAATTTATAACTACACTATGAATTAAATCTTTTTTTTTTCATTCATTAATGCAGGTAACAATTTATCTGTTAATTAATTACTTAATTACTTAATTAAGTAATTAACTTAACTTAATTTTCCCAGCATTTCAACAATAAATACAACAATACAGTTATTCTGTCTGGAAGTTATAACATATATAAAATAATAATAACAGTTATTTTAAAAAAATAAAATAAATAAATACAAAAATAGGATAACCTAGTTTTGGATAATGTGTTCTATACAATTATACTATTATTATACAAATATACTATTATTCTATACAAAATAGAATAATATTATAAAACAGACAGCTCTGACTTTAAAAACTGACTGAATGAACCAAGTCATTGCAAAATTTTCAATACATGCACAGCTGTGACTGCAGATCTGTTGAATTCAAGTCCCATGCACACATCTCTACCACGGTACAAACGGTTTAGCAGTGCATCTACTAGTTGACATATAGTTACAAATACAGTGTACATTCTGTCATACCCCCCACCCTAGGGTGAGTCAAAGACTGGATGTGTTTGACATACTTGGGCATATATTTACTGGTTTTCCTCCAGGAGAAGCCTGTGACCGTACGCGGATGTGCCAGATACACAAATGAGAAATGAACCGCTGGGGCTTTTTTATCAGTCACGTCTGGTATCACCACTGCAGACTTCCATCCTGTGGTGGGATACCACACCTTCAGCAGGCAGTCATCCTGAGAGAGAGACAAAAATGGTTATGCCAGTGTAATTTCACATTTTCACACCTGCTGATGTGCAAATTACTTCTCCTGTTCAGAGTATGAAAATGAGACAAAACACGCAATTAAACTTCCACAAGAACCACATTTACACCAAAATATTAGGACACCAAAGAAGGACAGAATATTTTGGGGACCAAACCTACATCAGAACCACTGAGAGTAATGAATTATTAAGCCAAAAGTATACACCACTTGTCCATGTGGAAATTTCATGCTAGGGAAAAATAGGCTCATGCTTGTCATGCAGATTCAACATGCTGACCAACAGAAAGCTGATGGGTCTGAATGCACTGTCAGGATAAAGATAGCTTAAATATAGTTAGATCAGCCAACCAGTCATACAGTAGCTAACTACTAGATTAAAACGATAGCTTGACTGTAGCTTCCATGCTACTCATATCCAGTAGTTCATATAAAAATTAAATAGTGTTTTTTTTTTTTTTTTTTTACACAACACAATAGTAAAGGTTTCTGTAAGAGATAGTTCTAACGTGTAGCACTTTGGTGTAAAACAACTGACAAACAAGTCCACCATGATATAAAATGTGCCGAGTGTGTGGTACCTTTCCAGCTGTGGCGAAGTATTCTCCATCTGGAGACCACTGAGTAATATGAACAGCAGCAGCAGTCCTGACACAAAACACACATGAAGCAGAGCAATTTACACACATATACAGGTTAAAAAAAAAAATGCTGTGTTTAAAGTGAAGTATATTTTATAAAGGGCCCTCAAAGTGGCGTTTTTCAATGTTTTCACTTCTATGGTGCCCGTGACTTTGAACTTCCAAAATGTAGTTTAAATGCAGCTTCAAATGGCTCTAAATGATCCCAGTTGAGGAAAAAGGGTCTTATCTAGCAAAACGATTAGTTATTTTCTCAGAAAATAAAGATGGAATTTTTGCAACCTACCCTAAAACCAGAATACTTGTAAAGTGTTTTTTTTTTTTTTTTAGAAAATGACCGATCGTTTCACTAGATAAGAATGTTAATTTCAGCATTTACTAATGCATTATTAAAAACACAAGTTGTGTTTGTTAACATTAGTTAATGCACTGTGAACTAACATGACCTAACAATGAAAGACTGCATTTTTAATTAACTAACATTAACAAGGATTAACAAATACTGTATTAAATGTATTGCTCATTGTTTGTTCATGTTAGTTAATACATTAACTAATGGAACCTTATTAAAGCATTACCAACAAATCTAATTTAAGCAACTCTTTTTATTTTTTTTTAATTAATTAATCATTTTTATAATTTCATTCAAAATTTCTGAATTTGATGATTTCTAGTTTCTATTTATGTTTCTTTTAATTGTCTACCCTCTCTCTGACCTTTAATGTCCATTTACTCTGATGCACACCAATAATTTTTTTTTTCTATGGCATGTTTATAAAAATTACTTAAATGTCTTAATTGAATATGGCCTAATCCTGGTTTATGCTAAGCCCTGTCTATGAAACTGGGCCTTTATGTTTATAGTCTGAATGAGCCTTTAAAGCTAAAAGATTTTTTAAAGATAGCATTTTTATGTTATACATTGTCTTAGTTTATTGTTCAAGACTACTATAAGTATGCCATCCATGGTTTTATCCCCCACAAAAGTGTAAATATTGAGCCTCCCAAGCAGCATTAAAACATTTAGAGTGGTCCAGTCAGATCCAGCAATCTTTTCCATCTTAGCCTATAGGTATAAGATTTTAGGGCATGGCTCCCTGATGTATGATGCATTTAAACAACAAAACTACAATTTTAGTATTTTTTTTCTTTGGATTGCTTTTATTTAATGAGTTTAATTATTAGATTTTCATCAATCGAGGACTAGAATATGCCTACATATTACATTAAACTCTTATTTAAGACAAGCAAATGCATTCTTTTTCCATTATATGACCCATTTAAATAATTCAATTCATCAAATGCGTGTTAACGTTCAGTAAATCAGGCAAGTGACATTAAAGATTTAGTTTGCGGACAGAAGTGTGCTTAAGTTCTTAGGCTGCACTCACTTGCACTGCCAGACACATTTCCAGTCGTTGAGCATGAGCTCATGAGCTCCGTCATCATTCAGCTGACTGTCCTCTTCCTCTATCAGCGTGTCGTTGGTCGGAGGAGCCCACAGCTGCAAACGCTCGGTCGCCGCCAAGATACGATTGCCTACATGACAGACAGATGTAATTAACATCACCCACATATACGTACATATTTATGAGCACCAGTCAAACATTTGGACACACAATCTTATTATTAATATTTTATGATAATAGTGAATTATAAAAAAAAACACATGTGGAAATACAGAAACTATGCAGCAACCAATATAAGAATGTCTGCACCATTTACCACTTCAAATCTAGATTGAAGTCTCATGTTTTAAGACGCTTATTCAAACATGAATAATGCAGAGGTTTCACTCAAGTCAGAGAAGTATCTTCTAAATGTATTATTTAATCAGGCCCAAACATAGTTGGAAAAAAGGCACTGGTGAAAATGTTCATTTATTTACAAATGTATATTTCAAACAAACCTTGAGGGTCCCAGGCCAGATTGTAGGTTATAGCATTGAGAAAGAACTGACCAGTCTTCTGCCATTGGTAATTGAGTTGCTTTGGAAAATCATAGTAATAATAATAGTTAAAATATATATAATTTTTTGACTTAATATTTAAATTACAGTAATGATGAATTAAAAATGTCTATTTAGAATGATTAAGGCACTCTCAGGAAAATTCAGACAGCATGGGGGTGAATTACTAAAGATGTTAAAATGTCTATAATAATCAGTATTAACTCAAGTATTAATTAAGGAATGCAAAGCTCACCTTGTGACGTTTGTTTGGGTTGGAAGCAATTGGTTCAAAAATACAAACGGTATTTCCATAAGATGCAGCAATCTAAAAAATAAAGAATTATTTACAGATTATTTGTAATTAACATCATCATAAAAGAGCGGTTTGACCATTAACAAAGAGAAACTGTGAACACAAAATCATGGCAAAAACCCGGTCAGTGCAGATAACTGGATATAAGTTCATCTATCCATGTTCGTACGCTGTCAAGAGTGAGCTGTGGCTTGTCAGATCCACAAGCACATAATGTCTGCTCATCAGTGACTAATGCCCGCGTCTACAAGGTGGCTGAGACAGACATACATTTTCTCTGTTTTGCTACATTTCTCTCTTCTATCTCAGACTTCAGATCAATTTTCAAAGTTGATTTCCCCAAAGTGTGTAGCGCTCTCCAAACATCGCTCTTTTAGATGAAGCACTCCAACCAGACCGGGCAGAACTCTCTTTTTGTCCATCCAAGAACAGATGGTGAAAGAGCAACTCCATTTGGTGAAGCTAGTGATGCAGCAACTAAATGATAGCAAGTCATTTACTGTTGATGTACAACACTGCAAAACTTAAATTAACATTCACACAACATTTACTCACAATCCACTCAAAAATCCTGGAAAACATAAAATGTTCATTACAAATGGATAAGTTTGTTGGTACATTTTGAAATACAAAGAAGAGCACACAGATAATAATTTCAATATGGCCAAATCAAAAGCTGATATTTTGGTTTAGTGATGTTATATACATACATATATATATATATATATGTATATATATAGTACTGTGCAAAAGTTTTAGGCCACTAGTATTTTCACCAGCTAAAAAATGGTTTAAAGTAAGTTATTTCTATCTTTTGCTGTAGTGTATCAGTAAAAAATATCTGTTTACATTTCCAAACATTCTTTTTGCCATTAATTGTAATAATCTAGTGAGATTTTTGTTTGCACAAGGAGCCTGACAACAGTCAGTGCTCCACACTGATCTGATCTCACCATCATCCAGTCTTCCTGGAATGACATGAAGAAACAGAACAAACTGAAACAGAGTAAATCCTGAAGAACCGTTTCAACGTCTCCAAGATGCTTCAGGAGACCTACCTGCAAAGCTACCTGAAAAATTTTGCGCAAGTGCACCTAGGGCAAAAGCTGCTGTAAACACAAAGAATGGTCGGACCAAATGTTGATTTCATTTAGTTAATAGAAGGTAATTGATAAAGAAAATCTATTTATGACAGCATCCTCATTTTACAGCATTTTTACACAAGAGCCTAAAACTTTTAACAGTGCTGCAGCTTTGCAGGTAGGTTTCTTGAAGCGTCCTGGAGACTTTGTCACAGTTCTTCTGGATTTAGTCTGTCTGAGTTTGTTCTGTTTCTTCATGTCATTCCAGACAGACTGGATGATGATGAGATCAGATCTCTGTGCAGAGCACTGGCTGTTGTCAGACTCCTTGTACAAACAAAAATCTCACTGGATTATTACGATTAATGGCAAAATGAATGTTTGGAAATGTAATCTGATATTTCCTACTGACACACTACAGCAAAAGACAGACTTTAACTGACTTCAAACCATTTTTAGCTGATGAAAATACTAGTGGCCTAAGACTTTTGCACAGTACTGTGTATATATATATATATATATATATATATATATACACACACACATACATATATACCTAATGGTAGTGTAACCTGTTAACAATTACACATTATAAACCTGTCTTTTCAGGCAAGTACCAGATAATGAGTGTCATGAAATGTTTTTAATACGACGGAAACCGTCTAACGTGATCACAGTTGTAAAACATTGTAAAAACACTGTACGTTAGACCTATTCATTGTAATGATTTCATTTCAAACAACGAATAAATTATATATAGAAAGCGTATGGTGAATCATTCGATTAAAAACGGGACTTCAATCGTGAATCATTTGATTTAGATCAGGACTTAGGAGGGGTTCGAGGGATGTTTTTATCCCCACTGGGGATAAAAATAAATAAATAAAAACGGGGATAAAAATAAAAAAAAACCTTTAACCCTGGGGATAAAAAAAACCCCTGTATATATATATAGGAGAATATATAAGGAATATTTTTTAAGATGTTGACTGTATTTAAATTTATTGTCAAGTCAGCTTCAAATGACATGCATGGCAGATTCAACAAACAATACATTAAATACAACTAAGATACAAGGCCAAGTTAGTGCTACAACACTGACACTTGTCTAATAAAGTCTAATATGGTCTGTACGACACCTTGCATACACAACTTCATGTCTGAATTTAATATTTTTCAAGAACATTCTGCAATATTTAACAGTATTTCAGAAGTTTATGAAAAAAATAGTGAATACATTATATTGCGGCACTGCTCATGTTACTGTATCAATAAACTTTTTTGCTTTTGTTCGAGTATTCCTCATTTGTTCAGTGTTTTGTAATAAAGCTCTGCTATAAGCATTAATGTAAACGTAATAAGTGTAGTATTTTCTTACCCGGCCGAGCTGCTGAGAGCACTCCACACAGCCCACCTGGATGTTTCCATTCTGAGCTCCAGGAATAATTTGAACACACTCAAAATCGCTTGCAAGGATCACGATATCACAGCCTGAGCCGTAGGCCTAAAAAAAACAGAAATCACTCAGTTACACTCTGCCATTTCTTGCAGCTCATATAACACCTTACAAGACACATTTCCAAAAGCCAAGAAATGGCAAAGTTCTGCAACAAGAAGTTCAACATTTATCAGTCATTCAGATTATGCTTCTACATGCATGCAATTAAATTACAGAAATGCTAATTATTTATTCTGTGAATTACTGCAAGACTGAACCAACAATTTTAGATTGGCACATGACTAAAAATGATCATTTAATTGTGTAAAGAATCAGATGAACAGCACTGATTATGCTTCATAAACAAAATGAAGACAGACACATGTTTTCAATCGAGATCTGATAATTATTATTGTTGTTTTTTTTTTTTTTTTTTAATTCATAATTTTATTCAGTAAGGATACATTAAATTGATGGAAGTTTTGGAGAAATTCCACAATAAAAACACTTTTTTTTTCTATTCTTCAGAATATTAAAGAAAACACGTGTAACAGTTAAACTGTTTTGAACACTGATAATAAAAAAAAAATGTTTCTTTCTTCAGCAAATAAACTAAAGAATCATGTGATACTGTAATGATGTAATGATGCCTGAAATTCATTACATGTACATTTACAGTTACATATACACATTACATTTGAATAAATATTAAAACAGTTTCTTTAAATTGTAATACTATTTTATTACAATTACAATATTACTAATTTTACTATTACTAATTTCACTGTATTTTTAATCAAATTATACAGCCTCTGTGACCATAAAAAAAATGTATTTATGTTTTTTTCTTTTTTTTTTTTTTTTTTGGAATGCCCGACTGAAAATCATTCAAACAAAAAAATGGGGAACTGAATTCTCTCTTCCTTATTTTGTTGTTTTATTATTATTATTATTAAAGCATCCCTATCAACCTTCACTTTCGAGTTTAGATGTTTCCATATTGGCTGAGGTTCAAGTGAAACTGCTGTGGCAACGTAGCAATGTGTGTCATAACAGAACTGAGAAAGAGTAATGATTCAGAAGGGTCACATTAACACACTGACATAACATTTACATTGATACTGTAATTATACCATCTGAACACAATGTGTTGTGACAATTCACAAATGCTGTTGTAAAAATACAAAATTACAGAGTTAAACAACACCAACATGAGTGTAACGCTCTACATAGAGTAGGGAAGTACACATCTACACATACACAAAGTCGGACTCTAAACAGATGTGCCCATTTGATGAGCTAAATATGCTTACTGATGCATCCTGTCTTTTCTGGGTTACAATTACCCCTGGCGCTGATCTACTGCACATGCTCAGTTCAGCATTTTCAGTCATGTTTAAGCATTTTTGGTCATCAATAGCACAATAATACTGTTACTGCAGAAATTATCTGGATGGTCTGTGACAAAAGGCAAATGTACAGTGCACAACACAGCACGCTACACCGATTAGTATGACCCATGATGCAATGCACTCAACTTTCTGTGTCTAAAGTGACAACTGCTGCATTCAAACTGCTGTCATTACTGTGTACCATTTTATTTATTTTTTATTTTATTTTTTTTAATAAAACAAGGTTCACTATACAGTATATTCTGTGCAGTATGTAGAAAACAGTACATAAGTATTCAGTTTTGAACAGTGCCTTATTCTGTATTCTACATACTGCAGCTTTGATGCTGTGGTACATCCTGAACACACACACACACACACACACACACACAAGCCATTAATCAGTCCAGACTGAAGAGGCAAATGCTGCACCTGTTGTTCTGAGCAGTGTGTGTGTTCTCATCCTCTCTATGACTTATTAATGGGAAGAGAGCACAGAGGCACTGAAAGCAAACAAGCTCAAAATGACACTCATTCACATTACAGACTCGACTGGACAAACACACACATTACTATGAGGTGTGCATACACAGAAGACAGACAAATTATAACGCCATATGAATGCATAATTCCAATTAAACTCCACTATTAACCTGGACATTGCTTTTCTACATTAGTTATCTTTACCACTTATTTGTTTTGTATTGTTCTTGTAAAAATGGTGCAATCAGTTCATTCATTCAGCATCGATACATACCAAAGTCTTGATTTCATGCCATTAATGGAGAATGAAATGCTTATCACATGTTTGTTAGAACTCAATAATAACTGTAAACTTGTTTGTTTACAAAGGACTCATAAGGACTCATAAAATCGATTTTATTTTTTCCTAAATTTTGTGTTTCTGAATGTATTTTTTTTTCTGGATTCTGTGATGTAAATGTAGCATCAAAATGGCGTTTAATTAAATTAATGTATAAAAATGTAACAGTTTAAT
Organism: Labeo rohita; assembly: GCF_022985175.1. NCBI lineage: Eukaryota > Metazoa > Chordata > Actinopteri > Cypriniformes > Cyprinidae > Labeo > Labeo rohita. The sequence goes on along the minus strand of NC_066886.1, from coordinate 32,934,289 downwards.
CAATCTTTTAAAATGTAATGAAATGATAATGAACAATGAAACTTTTCATTTTGGTCAAATTAGGTGATGCACAACAGAACTTGCAGAATATATAAATTAAAACTTTGACTATATATATACACACACACACACACACACAGGGTTCGTACAGATACTGTAAAATTAAATACCAGGACTTTCGAGGACTTTTCAAGCACTTATCACACTTATCAAACAATGTCTTCTTTTCAAATGAAAACTATGGTTAATTTTTATAAGGGATTTGTAACTCTACTGCTTTAATGGTTTGATTTTTGTACTGTTTAATAAAAAAAAAAATGTACACGAAACCACTCGAAACCAAATGATTCGCGATACGCCCTTTGAAGTCCCGATCTGAATCAAATGATTTGCGAAATATATTCCAATTGGAGCACTTTGCGACGCAATGGTTTAACTGATTCTAAGATTCAAAAAAACTCAGTTTCACTCATCACTATGTGCTTTTTAAAATGGTTACAAGCAATGTCGAAATTCAAAAATGATCGGCTCTTTTAATTTAATCTGTTGTTTATTTGCTAGCAAATCACTTGAAATGAATGATCGAAGTCACAAGTTTGAATCAATAGGAGCAATTCCAGTGTAAATGACTCACTCAATTGATTCATTTAATCTGTCCTCTCTTCGTGTCTTCAGCCATGTTTGCACGCTAGTTTTGTTTTATCAGGGTTTGTTGTTTTTGTTTTTTTTATTAGTTTTAATAAACTGAAATAAGCAAAAATGTATTTTGTTTTTTGAATTGCCTAAATTTTGCATGAAAAGACAGAAAAGATATATAAAATACTAAACATTTACTATACATTTTAGATAGATTTAGATACATTGTCTTTCAATAACTCAAGCACTTTTCAAGCACCTCTTCAGGAATATTATGTATGACCCATAATGCAGTGCACTCAACATTTTGTGTCTAAGGGTTTTCCAGGCCATATAATTTTACTAGGCCTTATCATTTCAAACAGTCAAATTTGAGTACTTCAAGCACTTTCAGCACCTTGTACGAACCCTGTATTTAAAATAATCATAATAATAAAATCAGCGTAGGCCTGATTTTTTTTAATGTTATAGTACGAGCAGTTATAGTAGCAGCATCGGTTTGAAAAGTACATTTTACTAGACAGTAATACTATTTGACCATCATACTTTGTTTATTTCCTTTAAGTAAACACATTTTATTTTGGTGTTGTGTATGTGTAGTAGTAACTGCTCAGCTCATTCACTCTGAGACAAAATATGCAGACTTTAAATTTAAGTTGCAGTCACAGACGTTATTTCAGATTGAAGTTTGAATTTGGTTCATTATACAGTTCCAGAGATTTAATTTTTTGACTTCAAAAACTTTCAAATGTTAATGATATTCCACATTATACAGTAAATTCAATATTTATGACTGGAAGCCTGCAGTTCCATCTGTGTTTTCCACTTCTCTTTCTTAGTCAGCAGTCACTGTGTGAACAACACAGGCAAAGCAGTCTTGAGAAGTAACTGCTCGGTTTTACTGAAAACATCACATAAAATGTGTCACCGGACTTCACGTACATGTCTCTAACAACACTTGTATATTAAAAATGACTCAAAAGGTTGTTTTCTTTTTATACTGTAACAATACTGATAAATATCAATATTGATTTATTGCCCAGCACTAACTGAACAACTGAACGGGAAAAAAACAAAAGTATAAAACTCAACTAACTTAACAATTCAAACTCGAGTAAATCTGAATCAGCCAGGCTGAACTCAAATAATCTGCATGAACTCAGGCTAAACTGAATTGAGTGAATCGAAGTGAATCAGACTCAGAATTCAATATACACTTATAAATCAATAATAAATCAGAACCAAAACATGTAACAAATACGTGTCCCTGTATCATTGCAGACAACCTGTGTGTGTGTGTGTGTGTGTGTTCAGTGCAGTTGACTATCATTCATGTCCCTCTGCACTGTGAGACTGAACACGACCAGAGCAAGACATCATTCATCAATCTCAGAGAACATGATCCTCTGGGAGAAGACAACTCGACTCATCCTGTCGAATTCGGCTCTGCGTGCCTGTCAGCATTTGTGATCCGACATGTGTGCAGTGATTGTAATACCCTTCACAGATCAAGACTAGTCCCACTGAAAGGTATAAGCTTATAAAAGGCTATTCCACAGTATGTTAGCAGCTACTGACAAACATTACCAGCACTGTTAAAATACTAAAAGGCCTTCATTTGAAAAATCAGCTTCACTACACCCTATACTGAGCTCAGAGAGCTCATCAGTCTACAAACCAGAGCAGATAAACACAGACTCCTAAAAAAAAACCAAAAAAAAAAACAACTTTTTTTGTGGTGGGACTTTTTTTTTCTTTTGATAATGCACTACCAAAAAAAATTCCCGTTGTTACAACATCTCTCTTTCTGGTATGAACAAGCCAAACTAAAATGGTTTGCGTTACAGAAAGTAAAACTAAGAGATCTAATTTGTACAGACAGGTTTGTTAAGTGTTTTTTAATCAAAGCAGTCTCATGCTAATGTGTAAAGCCAGCCTGGTCTCACGGTTTATACGTAGGTTTTTATACGTAACGTTTAGAAGCGCAAAACATTTTTATTGATGCTAAAACGTACAGCTTAGACGTATTTCAACGTTTAAAACGTACAAATCGCTACATATTTAGTTAAAAAGGTCAAATATTTCCATATCAAGATGTTCGTATCAGTGCCTTTTTAGAATTTTATCAACAAGTGATTTTGATTTTTAGCCACCTATTTTTAGCCACCTAAACCTACCTATTTTATAGCAAATATGCATTTTTATAATTTTATTAATAAGCAATTTCGATTTTTAGCCCCCTAACCCAACCCCAAACCTAAACCTACCCTTTTATAGCGAATATAAAAGGACATAAAACGTAACTGACCAAAATATGCAGGAAAATTACCATTTTAGTAACAATACAGAATACAAATATTTTTATAGTCACAAATCCCACTCCTACCTCTCTCTGTACAGTAACAAAGAAAAACATGACAGACAAATAAGTGCAATTGCAATCATTTATTTATTGCAAAAATGTCAAACGCAGTCCAAATGACGATGCGTTGCAGCCGCAGTCCTCGCAATACGGAAGGTTTGTGTGGTGCAGAGCAGAATTTAAGTTGTTAATTGCTCAAAATATTATCTAATTTTTTTTTTTTTCTTTATCCACTTCGTGAAGACGCACGCATCATTCAAAACACGCCTCACCAGAAACACGGTATGTCGTAATCAGTGACGAATGCAGACGAGAGCCAATGAGCATTAGATTTTCTTCTGTAAAACCTGTCGTTTCTTGATGCGGCACTATTTGAGATTGTAAAATGCACTTCAGCGCAGGTTTATTGCTGTTACTGCTGGACTCGCTGCTCTGGATGGAGCTGAAGATCACCAGATAAATGCTTGAATTTGGGTCCGTTCCTCGCAATCATATGGATTCTCAAGATATGGATTACAGCGCACAAATAAAATTGTTTCATTTTGTAATTATGATGTGTGTTCGGTGTATTTTATGGTTCTATTGTTAGTCACAGCATGTCGGAGAAAACGTCTTTTGTGTCCCATCATGTTAATATTACATGAATTGTTGAACAGTTGCAGAAATGTTATTTATTTTAAGAGTTTAAAGTATAGTCTTGTTTAACATTATTGTAGGCCTGTTCTTGGAAAAGAGCTGGCAGCAGAAATCACACAGAACAGAAATAATTTGATATTAAATAACAATTAATATTAATTAACAATTTAATAACGCAATTGAAAACATAAGGTCACTGGTATGAATGAAATTAATGCCACGATATCAATATTCATAAGGATTCGTTTTTAGGTGTCGTCAATACGTCAGTATTATACGCTTAAGTGTCTGGAAAAACGTAAGTAAATGTACCACATTTTACGTAAAATGCATACGAATTATGATGAGATCACGTTGGTAAAGCTTAAGCTAAAAACTTTGTGATACACCTCTGCTGCACATATATTACTGTAAAAACATTTCCCATATGTTTAAATACAAGAGATAAACTATTTGAAATCAAAATGTAGGCACACATGCCATATATTAATGTGATGTTGAAAGTAATCTGGAATAGTCCTTTAACCAGTAGTTGTTTGTCGATCAAAGGAAGAACAAACCTCATTGATTATTTTCGTTTAACATATTCAATGCGAATAAATATCATATTTGATACACACCTTTCGCCTTTAAAATTATCAACATGATCAAAACTTTGTTGAAAAATCTGTTGTACACAAGACTTGTTTAGCCTTTTAGTATAATTTTACAAATGTCCACCTTCAGATCATGCTATATCTTCAAAAAATGTAAAATCCTCACTTTTTGAAATACACATGATAATAAATCTCATATTGTTAGAAATATTTCAAACTGCACACTTACTGTACTGAAGCAATTTGCATGACTATCCATAAAACATTTTTAAAAAATCATGTTCAAAAGTGAGTATTAAATATGATGATCAGGCTTCTGAGGAATGTTCATTTGTACATCTCTCTATCATCATCGTATTGCATTGCATTATATCTTTTACCCCTAAAATAAAAACTACAGAGCTTTGATCATAAAACCAAGTGTCATTTAAATATCATCCTACTAACAGATATTACTGTGAGATGTGGAGTGGGAGCTGGTATTCATATGCATTTTTTGCAAGTAGTCTGTTTTACTGTGATAAAGATTTCATTGATATTAAGTTATCCAAATCTTACTTTTTGGTCAAATAAATAGCACCAAAGTGTTTTCCCTCATCAAGTATTAGCTTCATACTTTCAAATATCAAACTATATGAGCCATAAAAGCCTGACATAAAAAAGAAGAAGAAGAAAAACACAAACCACAAACCACTTGAGCCTAGATTACATTTACAGCATTTTATCTGAAGGTCAGAAATCTCTCAGGTTTCATTAAAAAAAATATCTGTATTCCAAAGATGAACAAACATCTTATAAGACTGGGATGGCATTAGGGTGAAAAATTTTCATTTTGGAAAGTATCCCTTCGACAGACCATAGACAACCGAAACGCTGCTCATATCCATCGCTACCAGCTACTTGTCTGAAGAACCCGGAAGCACGACTGCTTGTTATGTGACGCGTCATAAGTTCAGTGATAAACATCAGCTCATGTTTACTGGCAGGCATGAGCCATGTTTTTGCATATTGCATATTCCAAGTATCTCTGAATGTTGCAGCTAATAATGAAATCATATTACACTGAGGTTACAGCACCCAAATAAAACCCAAAGGCATTGAAATCCTCCAGTGCTGTGATCCACCCTTGACTCCCGCTGGCTAATAATCCCAGCAGGCCGTGGGATGAGGCGTCTGCAGGAGTGAAAGTGTGTGTCAGCCTTGAGTACGGCATGACCGTAACATATTCAGACACGCCGTGCCGGGGTGTATTTTTATGCCATGTCCAATGACAGCTAGCATTCCTTAACAAACACACACTATAACCCTCCATTCACAAGCCCCAAAACACCAGTTCTTCCTGTACGACAGCCAGAGTTTAATAAAATGATAAACTAAACGTGTTCCTTCTTTGGCCGTCTGTGGGTTTGCTGTATTGTCTGCAACTGTCACACTGATGCGGTAAGCAGGAAGCCAAAAAGTCAAAAGGCTTGACACCCAGAAAGTGAGACTGACAGCTCTCACAAACCCAATGCGGAGTCTTCTAACGCTATTTAGAAAGCCACCCACTGCTTTACTAATCTGTTTCGATAATATAATGTCTTTAAAATATTTTAATTTGGGAACTTCATTGAATAATTAAGATTATTTGATGTTTCTGTAAGAAGTCTGCTTATGCTCACCATGCATTTATTTGATACAGTACAAACAGTAATATTTTGAAATGTTATCACAATTTAAAATAATTTTTCTAATTTAATATATTCTAAATTATGTTATTGTGATGCAAGGCTGAATTTTCAGCAGCCATTACTTGAGTCATCAGTGACACATTATCCTTTTGAAATCTAATAAAAACGATTCTAATCATTATCATCTGTGCTGAAAACAGTTTTTGCTGCGCAGTATTTTTGTAAAAAAAATGTGACGCGCTACCGTTCAAAAATTTGAGGTACGTTTATTCAACAAGGATGCATTAAATTAAGTATGAGTAAATACATTTATATTAGAAAATATTAATATGTCAAATAATTCCTAACTTGATATTCATGAAAGAATCCTGAAAAATGTATGTATGTGACCCTGGATCACAAAACCAGTCATAAGGGTCAATTTTTCAAAATTGAGATTTATACATCATGTGGAAGTTGAATAAATAAGCTTTCAATTGATAGGACAATATTTGGTCAAGACACAAGTATTTGAAAATCTGGAATCTGAGGGTGCAAAAAAATCAAAATACTGAGAAAATCACCTTTAAAGTTGTACAAATGAAGCTCTTAATGTATATTACTAATCAAAAATTTAGTTTTCACATATTTGCAGTAGGAATTTTACAAAATTTCTTCATGGAACATGATCTTTACTTAATTTCCTAATGATTTTTGCCATAAAAGAAAAATCAATAATTTTGACCCATACAATGTATTTTTGGCTATTGCTACAAATATACCCCAGCGACTTAAGACTGGCTTTGTGGTCCAGGGTCACACATATATATACATATATATATTAAATGACATAAGCGGTTTTCAATATGGATAATAATAAGAACCATTATTAGTACCAATAACAACTGATATTAACTGAGCAACAAATCAGCATATTAGAATGATTTCTGAAGGATCATGTGACACTGAAGACTGGAGTAATGATGCTGAAAATTGCAGATACTGTTAATGCAATCAATACAATTTTAAACAAGCAGCTCTGTCAATACTATGGAACAAATACCAAAAATACTGTATTTGGACCCACTTTATATCAAGTGTCTTTTACTTTTATGCCCTTACACTTAAAAATGAATCATTTGATTCAATGCACTTATTGTGTGCATACATGTTTTTTACACATTGTACTTACATTTGAAAATACCATCCTGCAATTACATCCATAATTAATAAAAATCTATATTTACACTACTGCCGTGTTTTGCATTTCAACATGAATTGGTACACTGTACCTAACAATTCATTATGTATATCATTAACTATATAGTATTTAAAGAACATAAAGTGGGACCAAGTATCTCACATATAATATGGTGGGGTGAATACTGTGTTGGAAAACAAGAGGCTTTCAAAATCAAAAGGTTGACAACAAGAAGTTTCACGCGACAAGACGACCTGCTCACACATGCCCAAACACGGCTCTTGCACAAGCCAACGACAATCATTTCCACAGAGAAACTGATCTCCTGAACTGTCAGGTCTGACCTAATCATGTGAAAGCGCTGTGTGGACTTTCAGAAGAAGAACCTGTGTTAAACCAGAAAAATACACCAATTGTACAGCAGGTTTCAGTTCTTGTTTCTGCTTTGTGGAAGTCGCTGTTATGACCGTCAGCAAAATCAAAGCGCACATCCGAGCACCTTCCCTCAAAAAGACAGCTTGATCGTTTCAAAAACACCATCATCATCCACCCTACATCACTTGACAGCAGATATTTATGAGAAGCCAGTCATATTCCAGTACTGATCACCGCATGGGCTCAATAAGATTGAAATGGCGAGGGAGGAACGCTGCCAAACAGCTTGCTGAATCACATTCTTGCTAGACACTTTGCATGTTTTATAGTTATAACGACAAAAAAACCCAAACTCTAATGCATTTGGTAGTGGTTGCATTATTAGCATCATAACGTAGCTATAAACATGCAATGCATGCCATGCAATGATTCCCTTGTGTGTATTAGTTACATATTCTGTTGTTTTGGCTTCATTGCACCTTTATGCGCCACTTTTTGATGCACATGTGCAAACCGAAGCTCTTGAACTTAAACAAGCATCCTAAACACAGGCCTGATTCACTGTAAGTGATTAGATCTTTACATTAGAGACTCAGGCCTGTCAACTGTACTCTGTGACGTCACTGTGTGCACAGCTGACGGGCTCAACATCCAACCACAATGGCTGTGTCTCATAACCTACTAAGACAACCTCCACAGACTGCATTTTTGGGCATCACAATGCACATCTGAAGCTGTCTAGGTGCTAACTAGGTTGTGAGCTACAGCCATTCAACCTTCAAGCTCCTTGTACCATCATTATCACCATGAATGAACATTGCAACCGGTTTTATAAATGCATGCACAGCCTGTCATACAATCGTGCATATTAGAGTTTGCTTAGATAAAGACACCGCAGGCGTGTGTGTGTGTGTGTGTGTGTGTGTGTGTGTGTTACTGATCTGCAGGGACACACACACACACACACACACACACCGCAGATAACCTTGAGGATGACAGATGGCACACTGAACCCATACACGCATCATGAGGATGATGATGGTGGGGATGATGATGCTGCTGCTGCCCACAGGCTGCATGCAGACGCGTCACGCTTGAGCATCGATCACGCACACGCGTAAAATAACGCGCCGCGCAGGTTTATTCCACACTCACCGTGAACGGGACGTCGTGGACGCTTCCCACGGAGTAGCAGCAGTCCCCCGGGTTAACGGCCCCCGTCAGCACCTGGTGCAGATGCATTTTTGTTGATCACACCGATGTTGAATTATTTACAGCAGCGACGCTTCTCCGCCCGCTCGGTTTCTCTCCATCTAGACCGGGAATCCCATCCGACGGCGTCCGGCCTGGAAACCGCTCATCCGTCTCTAAACACCCCGTGCGTTTAAAGACACACGAGCTCTGGTAAAATATGTGCCCCGGTGTCCGATTTTCTGCATAGAATGGTTAAAATCGCTCGTGTCACGTCGCTGTCAACATTAACGAGCGGATTATACGCTTCTCCTCCCGCTGCTGCTGCTGCTGCTAAGACTGGAGCGCGCGGCACGATCACCGCAGCGGCGCTCGTGCGCTTCGTGCGCGCGACCTCATGACAGCGACGGTGTAGATGTACACCAACTAGATGGAGCAAAGTTTGATATGCATGAATAATGTATATCAATAAACCTCTGAAAAAAACTATTACCTGACAAAAACACAACATTTACAAAAAATAACATTTTAAATAACATTCAAATGAAAATACAAAATAATATTTTTATAGTTTTTATTAATATTTTTAGTTTTTATTGTCTTATTGTCTGTTTTCATTTTAATTTTGGTCAAAGTTTTCAGCCAAGTTGTGTGTCATTTTTTATGTAAAAATAAAAAACAGACATTTAATAAAAAAACATGCATTTTTGTTGATGAACTGACAAGAACACAGCATTAACAAAAATCTAAAAATTAAGCTAGTATTAAAATGAAAATTAAAAACTAATTTTAGTCTTTATTAATATTTTATTGTTATATTTTATGTATTTATTTTAATTTTAGTCAAAGTTGTAGTGATTTTGTTGTTTGTCATTTTTTGTCTAAATAAAAAATAAAACTATATAGACATTTAAAACAATAACTAATAAATGACAAAAACACTAAATAAAAAAATAACTAATATAACAATGAAAATAAAAAATAAAAAATAATTTATGTTTTTTAAAAATATTTTAATAGTTTTTATTGTTATACTTTCTATTTTCATTTTAATTTTATTTTCATGTCTAAATAAAAAATAAAAACTATATAGACATTTAAAAACAATAGCTAATAAATGACAAAAACACTAAATAAAAAATAACTAATATTAAAATGAAAATAGAAAATAAAAAATAAAAAATAATTTGTTTTTTAAAAATATTTTAATAGTTTTTATTGTTATACTTTCTTCTTTCATTTTAATTTTATTTTCATGTCTAAATAAAAAATAAAAACTATATAGACATTTAAAAACAATAGCTAATAAATGACAAAAACACTAATATATCAAAAAAAAACTAATATTAAAATGAAAATACAAAAATAAAAATTAATTGTATATTTTTTAAAAATATTTTAATATTTTTATTGTTATATTTTCTGTTTTCATTTTTTAGTAATTGTGTTGTGCTTGTCATTTTTTGTCTAAATACAAAATAAAACTATATAGATATTTAAAAACAATAACCAATAAATTACAAAACACTATATTAACAACAACAACAACAACAACAAAAAACTTTCTAAGTTAAAATTGTTAGCCCAGATAAGTAACTACATAAATACATAAATAAATATACTTATTATTTACAAAACCCTAATTTGTACCTTCATAAACTTCTCGTTTTGGTGAAAAAGGTGTGTTTCTTGATTCCATAGATTATTAAACATTATAATAAAAAGGATAATGCAAACTGACTTAATTTATCTTAACATAATTTTAGTGTCTATAAATAATTTACGCGTAACCGTTTATACTAATTTTATTGATACAACCGCGGACGAAAAACAAACGCTCTGATTTTATGTCATATTCTCATTATTATAAGCTTGGATATGTGGGTCGTTCTACTCCATCTACATCTAGGGCCTGTAAAGCGCTTCCATGTTTTCGTGGCGCGCGCACGAGCGTGACGCGTCGGCTGCACGCGGTCATTGATCTGTGCGCGAGGGTGAGGGAAGAGAAATGCGGGGGTGTTTGGTGTGTCCCGTTCAATGTAGATCACACAGAGCTCAGGTGAATAATAAAGACAGTGAGTTATTGGGTGTGATTTCACACAGTCCTGGAGCAATTAACGCCATTTTCGCACTCAGCGCTAACAAATGATCCCGCTCAGGGAATCCCAACACCCCTGCACGCGTCGGTTTGGTATCTTCTGAAAACGCATTACATGACATTCATAACATTACTTGACGTTCATAATGTTACATGGCGTTTACATCATTGGCACGACTTTCATAACACGATAACACAGTAACATTAAATAGTGTGATAATAAATTACATTCACAAATTATTAAACGGCGAATATAATATTACATAACACAGACTGTCATAGCATTCATAATAATACGTCATTCATAGCAGTGCTTGGCATTTGTAACATGACATGAAATGTAGAACATTGACAGTCATTGCGTTAAACATTCTCAATGCATGCCATTCAAAACATACACAGCCTACCATTTGTAATATTGCATTACTATTACAATATATGACATTTACAATGCTGCATAACACTCATAACATCCACTGACTCAAATTATAGCAAATATGACACTGTATTCACAACAGTGCATGATATGCATAAAATGCTATTAAATGTATAACATTAACAGTCATTTACATGACATTCATAATAATACATGTCTTTCACAACATTGCATGGCATTTGTTAATATTGCATGGCATTCAAAAAGTGATAAAACAATAAATGGCATTCATAATAATATGTGACCCTGGACCACAAAAGCAGTCATTTTTTATTTAGATTTTTACATCACCTGAAAGCTGAATAAATAAACTTTCCATTGATGTATGGTTTGTATAGGACAATATTTGGCTGAAATACAACTATTTGAAAGTCTGGAATCTAAGGGTGAAAAAAAATAATGAGAAAATCACCTTTAAAGTTGTCCAAATGAAGTTCTAAGCAATGCATATTACTAATCAAATATTAAGTTTTGATATATTTATGGTAGGAAATTTACATAATATCTTCATGGAACATGATCTTTACTTTATATTCTAATTATTTTTGTCATAAATGAAAAATCGATAGTTTTGACCAATACAATGTATTGTTGGCTATTGCTACAGATGTACCCATGCTACTTAAGACTGGTTTTGTGCTCCAGGGTCACTTATGTAAAATTTATAACATTGCATAACAGTCATAATACCACTTGAAAGTAACATTACATGGCATTGATACAGTCATGGCATAATATATTAACATTAAATTACATTCATAATAATACTTGCCCTTCACAGCATAACAATTGTAATATCACATGACATGCATCATAACACATTGCATTTATAAAATTACATAACACTCATAATGCCACTTGACTCAAATCATCATGCAGCAAGCATAACATCATATGACATTTGTGAAATTAAATTGCATGTTCAATAATTCATAACATAACATTAGATGATATTCACAATAATGCATGATGTTCATAACATATGATACTCAAAACATGACTCTCAACATAATATACACTTTACATTTAAAACAATGCTCGGCGTAATTCGCCATCCTTTATCTTAATGATTTATAAAGTATTAGAATAATTTCTTTAAGATTTTAGGTTACATGCTGTACAAGTTGTATCAGTTTGTTAAAGAACTAAAAATGTTATACTTTGTAACACTGTACAGTGCAACACAGTGACTAAGCAAGTTTTAACGGCAAACATCTGTGATCTGTGCCTTGTGCAAATAAACACCTGCAGCAAAGAGTAAAGCGTGTCACGCACACACACACACACACACATGTTGTGTTTACATGTTTTATGGGGACATTCCATAGGTGTAATGGTTTTTATACTGTACAAACCGTATTTTCTATCACCCTACACCTAAACCTAGCCCTCACAGGAGACTGTGCACACTTTTACTTTCTCAAAAAAACTCATTCTGCATGATTCATAAGCCTGTTTCCTCATGGGGACCTCACAAATGTCCCCACAAGGTCAAAATTTACTGGTGTTACTATCCTTGTGGGGACATTTGGTCCCCATAATGTGATAAATACCAGGTGCACACACACACACACACACACACACACTGGTATTCCTATCTTAGCCGTAATGGTTTTTCTACTGTCCAAACTGTATTTTCTATCCCTTTACCCTAAACCTACCCCTCACGCAAAACTACAGGTGTTTTTAGATTCTCAAAACACTTCATTCTGTATGTTTTATAAGCTGTTTTCCTCATGGGGACCTAAATAAATGTCTACACAAGGTCAAAAATTATTGGTATTACTAGTTGGCATTTTTGTGGTCCCCATAATGTAGGAAACATGAAATACACACACACAAACACATTTGCTCAGTCTGTACTGATTCAGTGAGCGGGGGCTCATGATCACATGATCTGTGTGTCCCAGATTGTGCAGAGGTCACTCATGGACAAAACACCCTCTCTCGAGAATTCTGCTTTACAAACAATTACTACTAAACCTTTATCTGGGTTGAACAGTGACTTGTGGAATGTGGACGTTTTGAATGGATCTTTGTCATTTCAAGAATGTGGCTTAGTTAGCTTGTAAAAGATATGTATGCAGATACGTTTTCTGAATTGTGCATCACACAGGCATCATTATAAACCCCACCACCGCAGAGTATTTATAAATGTGTGAAAATGGCTCTGTTGCATGCGTATGCGTAGCTCATGCATAAGTGTGTTATACAGTATATGATCACCAGAGATGGAGACTAAGAGGAAGTGACAGTCATGTGCTACAGCCTACAGCACTGATCACCCTTGGTCCTCGACACGGGGGATTCCTCTACACACACACACACACACTCACAGACACACACATTTGGCCTCTGGTACATCAGTATTTCAGTAGCCTTTCCTTCTCTCCTTTCGTTTTGAATCATATTATCCAATATTTATTTCTGGTAAATGCTGTGTTGCACTCCAGGCTGCGTTTTTGTGAAGAGTACAGTTTTCTTCTTTTGAAGAGTCTTCAGACAGCGGCTGAGAGGCAGAAAATCAGTTTACTATGGACTTTACTATGTGTAAAGGAATGGCTGATATCTGTGACACTGACCCAAGATGACTTTAGACTGACTTTAGACTTTAGCTGGTAAAGTGCAGTGATTTCACCTTTTGAAAAAGAGAGTTTAAAACCAAAAAGACTTTAATTTATTCTTTCCCCCCACAATAGTTTGTCAGTCAAAGATATGATGCAAATTTTTGTGTATGGGTGTATTTTATTTATCCATAAACAAATAAACAAACAAAACCACTTAAACTGTGATCCATACAGGCATTAAATACACATTTTTTTTCTTCAAAATTAACATATTTGTGAGTGACCCTTATCTTTAAACCTAATCAGTTTACAAAGAATGATTTCTACTCAGAGATGTAATCATTCCCTTCCTAAATTCCCTTGAGCTGAGCCCCTTGATTCTGAAATCTCACTGAAGGCATTAGTGTATGAACTCTATCTGTATCATTGAGAGTAACTGTGATGAACTGCAGTCTGATTTAATCTCTCACAGTTGGTGTAGAGACGCCCATTTACGCTAAACTCGTGTGATCTACTGACCTACTGCACACAGAGTGACTGCAGAGCTTTGGTCTGATTTGCTAGTTCCTCTGAGATAGTGGATTAGTTGTTGGATTGATGAAAAGCCTCACGTAAAGCCCATTTTAATCCAATGCTACATCACATTTATTGTTGGTCATCATTACTTTTTGTTGCCTGAACAGTAATTTCAGAGGAGGAGAGAGTTATTATATTTCGACAAGTGGTTCTAAATGCAAACATTTTCTCTTTAGAGCAAGATGCATTTAGGAATTATACACAGTAAGAGCAACAACTTTTGTGACCAAGGACCACAAAACCATTCATAAGGGTCAATTTCAGAAATTCTTATATTGAGATTTATACATCATCTGAAATCTGAGGGTTCAAAAATCAAAATATTGAGAAAATCGCCTTTAAAGTTGTCCAAATGAAGTTCTTAAATTTAAATTGTGTCATGAATTACTCCAATAAGCCTTAAGGGTCTTTAAAACACAAATGATGACATTTTAATAAAACCTGAAAGATTTTGTTGACTCCACTGAAAGCCCATTCTACTAAATACAAACAAACAAATAAATAAATTGTAGTACGTCCATCTATGGTCACCTGCAACCATATTGGCTTATAGATATTTTTATTGAACACATATTCAATTTTTTTCCCCTAGTGCCTAAGTGTAAAATAAATACATAAACAGTAATCTATACATATGATATTAAGTTTATTGGAAGTAAATTTTAAAGTATTTACTTGCAGTATAAAAACTATTAGTAGTTTACTGAGAATATTTTTCTAAATGTACTTTCATAAACTAAGAAATAGGTTAGAAAATGGGTTCACTTGTACTGTAATACAGTTGCAGTACTAAAGAATGCAAAAATATGAACAATATATAAAAATATAAACTATACGAATAAATTACTTCAAATACTTAATTGTACATTCCTTCAACAAATCTTCACAAAAAAATTAAGTGGGCCACCAATACTTTATACTTGTCAGTAAAAACCAAGTATTCTTAAGAAGAATTTTGTAATAGTAAGTATATATTTTTGATTAGTAGCCTACATAAAAATTCGACTGGATGTATACTCTCTTTTGTATTTTAAAAGAAATATACTAATAGCACAGATGAATAAACCTATTTTTATGGACAGAAACCTCTCAGGTTTCATTAAAATGATATGTTTTGTTTTTTAAAGAAGGGCAAAAACCGCATGGTTTTGGAACGACAGGAAAGTGAGTAATCAGTGACATCAACTGAGTTTTCATCAACTATTGAGTGAACTATCCTGTCTCTTATATTTTTCTGCTAAGAAGAAGAGGAAAAAGAAAAAGAAAAATAGACCATATCTCAACAATTTTTAAAATAAAATTGGCAATATATCAAAAAATGCTGGGTTAAAAACAACCCAACTTGGGTTATTTGGCAACCCAGTGCTGGGTAAATATTGGACAGAACACATGCTGGGTTATTTTGACCCAGCTTGTTGGGTTAAATGTTTTTACCAAGCATGCTGGGTCATATTATTTCAACTAAGTCAACTATTGTTTAAAAATTATTATATTGCTGGCTTAAAATGGTAAAAAAAAAAAAAAAAAAAAAGCAATAATCAAAAGAAGAACATTTATTATTAAGCAAGAACACATGGACATACAAGACAAACTGAATTTATTTGGATGAATACAGCATAGTTTACAATATTACATACATTTATATCATTTAACAAGCATTTTAGACATAAAAAATGTAACGTTTAAAAGTACCGTTTTAATTTAGTTTATATTTAGCCATTCTCTGTAATTGCTTTTTGCCGGGGGAAGTATGAACTTCAGAGAGCAGTTTCCTTGGATATCACTCGTAGTTGAAAGATGCCGTGACTGACTCCAAAACCTGCCCATAAATGAACAGTACTGACATTAGAGAACATATTTTAACATCAAATTAAATTAAATTCAGTATAACAAATAAAATTCGTTTATTTTATTCCATCATGAGAAGTGACCACTGCTGACGCAGCTCACTGACATCTCATTCTTACGTTGCATTGCATAAAATAATGCAGTTTAGAGCACAGTAAAGACTTTATAAATTAAACCTTTAGAATTAACCTTTATTTCGGTGAAGAAGTGCATCAAATCGGCAGCGCTGTAAACCGCTCTCTTCTGTAGAACTTAAAAAGCCTGTGCTCTGACTGTAATTCAACAGCTGGGCTATTTGGTCAGAGACAGGCTTAACTCAGTGGTTGGATACAAAAAAATGACCCAGCATTAAAAATGACCCAGCAACTTACAGAAAAACTAACCAGAACTTGGGTAAAAAATATTAAAAATAACTCAATGAAATGATCCAACAAATTAAACCCAGCATTTGGGTTAAAAAAATAACTTTAAATAATGTTTCTCATTAAATTCTCAGGACAGTTGGTCTGAGGTATGCAATCAATTCACTTCCTCGGTTCATTTCTTCGGGCAATAAATGTCTCATTTGAGTGGACTGAGAGAAACATCAGAGAGCATCTTGAGACTTAAATTAAAACACAACTGAGAATTGAATCACCTGCGCTACAGAAGAGCACTAGAAGAGCAATAATTTTATCTGGGCTGGTTTTGTTTGGACATGTTTACGGTTTATGATTTTCTTTTATTATATGTTTACCTCTTTTCCTCTCTTCCATCCTCAGATCTCTCATCCTGATCTTATACCGCAGAGCCCCGATTTGCTTTTCGTATTCCAGAGGCGTTCTGTATCGCATCCCTCTGTGTGTTTGCTGTGCCTGTTGAGTTGTTTTTTAATTTTGACAATTTATTTCCTGCCCTCTCACCTGCTCATCTGTCATAAACAGAACAAAACAGAATCATCCCTCCTTCCTGTGGTGAAATTAGATCAGTGCCGTTACCCAGGGACAGAAACGAGGATAACCCTGCTCTCGTAACTCTCATCAAATCACAGGTCACATCAGCCTGATAAAGCAGAGCAATAATATGAGCGTACTCGCTCTCTCTTTCTCATTTTAGAAGTGCTTAGGGAAAAACAAAAACAGATGGGCTGCCAGAGAAGTCTGCACTCGTAGGCACAATAAATACTTTCATGATTAAATACATACTTAAAGAAGGGCTAATTCTGACCCCTCACTGAACACTAGACAAGAGTGATAAACGCTGCTAGAGAGTCTACATTAAACTAAATAGAATGCTAGCTGTTGTTTCCCATCACACACTGAATTATTTACAGGTTATAACAAACTTGCTGGTGCTACTGGATTAGAACCATACGTCTCTTCACACACATAACAAATCATTAGCTCTGCTCCAGGAATCATAGATGGGAAAGCAGCTACAAACAGACAGAAAATATGCTGCCTTATACCTAATTTTGGCCAAATTCTAAAGGTTGGCAACACTGTACATGTAATTTGTGAATAACACTTTCCCAGAATGCATTACAAAAACATTATCTAATATTAAAAAGAAAAAAAATGAAAAGTGCACTTCAAATACAGATGATGCACCTAACTAAAAAAACAGAAAAAAATAAAATAAAATAATGCACTCAATTGTCTCAGCTTTAATAACATAGTGTAGGGGGGGGGCTATCAGACTCCATTTATTAATGACATAATAACCTTATAGAATACTTACACTACACTACACGGTTGAATACATAGTGCATAAGAACATAGTGTATAGGTGTACATAGTGTAGTCAGTGCATCATTTGGGACACAGCTTACGAAGTTGCCTACAACAGTGACCGTCATGACTGTAGCTTGATATTTGGACTTATTAGGAATGAGTATTTGAGTATATGAGTCTTTCCATTAGTATTCATGAGTATTCTTGTGCACCAGTTGCACTTATACTGTATATATAGCTGAACATACCATCCAGTTTGTCCTGAACAGACTTTTGGCCACACAGTAAAATAAAATAAAATAAAATAAAATAAAATAATGTATTTTATATACTCCATGCAGACATATTCACAAGCCCCTAAGGTCTAAATCCAAGTCGAGTCAAAGTTTTTATTTATTTTTTATTTTATTATTATCTTATATAGTGTTTATCTCTATTTTTATGCAGATCTAAACAAGTAGAACATATAATATTAATGCTAATAATATATATATATATATATATATATATATATATATTTAATTTAATATTAGTAGCAGTGTGCAGTAATTATTACTGCTGTAATACAACTGCACTGTAAAATAAATGCAAATGAAAAGTAAATATTTTACAATATGTATATTATTTAGTTTTGAAAATGATAATATTTTTGTCTTAATTTCTTTGCTAAGCCCTCAAACTATAATTTTGATTGAAACCTGCAGTTTTAGAGAAAATAGGCTTACAATTGTGTCTCAGTACAAATCAGGTGAAATACAGTAATCATCTGTCCACAAAAAAACAGGAAATTTTGTGAATGTGAAAATATGTAAAGCGTAGCTGGTGTCCGTTGTGTTCACAACACATGCAACAGACTAAATTTAATTAAATCAAAGTCTTTTCACATTACAGACACTAAGCCATATCACGCTTTTGATTGAGTTTGTTTGACAGATGTGTTGCCAAAATAATAACTTCAAGGAAGTTTATGTTATGAGACATATTCATTATGAAACTGTGGCAGCTGCCAGTAGATAATTAATGGGAAACACTGGATTGCACTTCAGATTAAATGACATTAAGATTCAAGGTAAGACTATGCTATATTACTGCTATTTATTGTTCATGCGTATAACCACACTTTTCCAATGGGCGATGAACATGCATGCCTTCAGATGCATCTCACATGCATAAAATAAAGTGGACTCACTGTGTTTAGAGAATTGTTGTGATATTTCCTAGTGCAGCACATATTGATATGGAATGAATAAATGACTGAATGAATGAATAGGAAACATATGGTGTTTAATGCTGTTTCGGAGAGAACATAATCAGCAATGACTTGTGTCCATGTCACAAGTAATTTTTTTGCGACCAAAGGTAGGGTTGTAGTTGATTTATAGTCAAGTACTCTTATGTTGTTTCTGATCTCTGACACTGTGTCCACACCGGCACGGCACGTCGCAAAGCTAAAGTCTGTCTACACATGATACGGCAAAGCAACCGTTACAAATCATTTGTTTTTTCTGTCAGAACAATTGGTTGTGTTGCATTGCACTGTGCTGCAACCAGTGTGGACAACATCGCTGATTATAATGGATTCTATCGTTTTTCGCTGTGTCGCATCGTGCTGCTTGCATCTGATTCTGGGGTAGACATGATGTGAGTTTCTGTTTTAGGTTCCTGTTTCCTTGGTTGCCATGGTTAATAAGTAGTTCTCATTTGTTCCCTTGATTATGTTCTTCACCTTTTTTTTTTTTGGTTATTTTTTAAAATTAATATTACACAGTGCTTAAATGTATAATTACACTGTAACAAGGACACCTTATAATAAAGTGTAACCTGTTTAATTATTTATTTAATTAAGCAGAAACTACAGTTTAACAGTGTGTTCTCTGATTGGAGGATTGCTCTTCAGGATTATGGGTATAGTTCTTTTATTAGGAATTTAACAATTCTTTCTATCATTACAAGTTTATATGTTTATATGTCATCTCAATTGAGAAAATAAATGGGATTTACATGCTATTGTGAGTTGTTGCCCAGAAAGAGCATTTCAAAGCAGTCACATGAAAGGCTCCATGTTGACATGCACAGATGGCAGAAGATCGCTAGTTTCTTAGCGATCTACACCCAGTCTTGCATGTCTGTGTATGGATTTGGCCTTATGCCTTCAGCCGCTGAGATCTCCTGTGACTGCTCCTCATTGACGGGTTTCTGGATAAGAGTTCCAGCAGAGCTCAGCGTTCTGTCATTATTACCCTTTACTTTTGCTATTAATATGAGCTGTATTTTTACAGCCAGCATTAAACAGAACTCCCTTGTGAAAAATAAATGCACTTAATTGTATTAAACTCTACTTCACGATAACATAATGTTAATGACATAAAATGGCACTTAAGTGTACTTACAGTAAATGCACTTGTAAATCAAACAAAGATTATTTGACTATGTTTTACAAGAGAATACTACAGTATTTCAGTCGTTCTAATTCACATTTATTGAAAGGTTACCTGTAATGTGTTGCAGTGTACATAAAAAGTGTTAATTTTAAATCACTGTTTTATTTATCTTTTGACATGCTTTAAAAAATATTGTTCCACAGGGCATTTATTTCCGTAATTGTTACTACTTTTGTAGGTATGGTGAAGTGTACTTTTATTAAGTAGGCTATATGCTTTTAAAGTATAAAACTATTATATTATAGTATTGTAATTGTTAATTAAATACATTGTGAGTGTTGTTGGTTCTAATATGGGGAAGTGTGTTTATTTTTCACAAGGGCTGTAATTGTTTTGCTTTGATAATCTGATAGGTATGACTATCTGTGTGCAATTTAAACATTGTTCATCTAAGATAAAAGTCCTCTGCTAAATGTCAAGTAACTAAGAAACAAATCATTCCTTTAACCTTTGTTCCTGACCTTCAAGGGCACAGAGCACCTCAAAATGCAAGACCTTAACTGTTACACAACAAAGACTACATGCCACATTTCTGAATGCATCATCTGTAGAATGGAAAATAAAAACGTACAATTCATTCTGCTCCCCACACGAAGCTGTCATCCAGTACGGCTTCAGAAGACTCATAGCAGAATTCACCTGGGCAAATGTAAAAGGTTCTCTAAAAGTGTTTTAAAATAGTTTACTTACCTTTTTATGTCAGCTTTTGTGACACATAATAAACATTAAGTTGGAAGCTGTCCATTTGCAGGGTGTGTGACCTAGTTTTGTGTTTAAAAGCAGTGGTTCTGAGGAGCTGACTGTGTTAAGAGCCGCTGAAAATGGAGTGAGATGTCTCATATTTTATTTAGGTTTCTCTGTGGGACGCTACCACAACACAGACCACAAACCTTCAGCCCGCTGATATATTACGTTTAACAAATATCGCAGATGTGAGAGTTTTAACACTTTTCATTGACAACGCAAAATCAGCCTGTACTAGGTTTTTCTTAAATACTTCCAAATTTCATAAATTCACACTGTTATTACAGTCAAACGTGTTCATTTCTACTGTTATAATCAGTGTTGGGGAAAATTACTTTTAGAAGTAATGCATTACAATATTGCGTTACTCCCTAAAAAAGTAACTAATTATGTTACTTAGTTACTTTTTATAAAAAGTAATGTGTTACATTACTGCGTTACTTTTTAAATCTGGGCAGGGCTTGCTTGTTTGTTTTTAATATAAAAAGTTTGATTTTTAGCAAATGTAAAAGCCCTTTCACACCAAAAAGTGAAATAAATAAGCCTAAGGCTGAAGGAAAAGTAAATTCACGTCTGTACAGTAGAACTGTAGGAGAAGGAAGTTCAACACTCTTCAGCAATGAGAAAAATGAAGCACAAATGTTAGTTAATCAAAAGTAAGCTTTGCTTATTAGTATAGTTGAATTGGATCAGCAAATGTCAGCAGCAAAGACACTGGTTAATAAAATGGGATTAAACACACAAAGGAAACAAAATGTAACAGGTGTAAATTAAAAAGCAATGCGTTACTTTTCTAGTTACTCGAAAAAAAAGTAATCTGATTACATTACTTGCGTTAATTGTAATGCGTTACCCCCAACACTGGTTATAATGCAGATAATCATTTGTGATCCTGGACCACAAAACCAGTCATAAGCAGCACAGGTATATTTGTAGCAATAGCCAACAATACATATGGGTCAAAATTACTGATGTTTCTTTTATGCCAAAAATCATTAGGATATTAACTAAAGATCATGTTCCACGAATATATTTTGTAAAACTCCTACCATGAATATATCAAAACTTAATTTTTATTTAGTGATATGCATTGCCGAGAACTTCATTTGGACAACTTTAAAGGTGATTTTCTCATTTTTTTTCCCACCCACCCTTCCAGATTTTCAAATAGTTGTATCTCGGCCAAATATTGTCCTATCCTAACAAACAACCCTTACGGTTTTGTGGTCCAGGGTCTAATTTCTCCAAGCAATGAACGTTCTCACAGATTGCTTTATTCTCTGTGTGCCACCAGAGGGCGCAATGACACCGTTTATCACAAACTCCATCAGAGAGAGAGAGAGAGAGAGAGAGAGAGAGAGAGAGAGAGAGAGAGAGAGAGAGAGTCAGTGATCAATAGTATGATGTAGTTCAGTAGAAGAATGAGTTTGATTATTTAAAGAATGGACTGGTTTATAAACGTTTTACAAATATTTAGTAAATGTATGAATGATACGTTTTAAATGTTGTGACTGAATGTTGTTTATTCAGTAACATTTAAAAGGTTTCATTAGTTAACTACATCAGTTAGCATGAACTTACAATAAACTTTCTTTCTTTCTGTGCTTGTAAAAACACATACTTTAGAAAAGACTTCGTATTATGGAAATAATATCCATTAAAACAACATACCTAAGCACGCAATGAATGTAATGTTTTTGGACACTTAATAGTATGTTATTCATGTTTAAAAGAAAATGTGTTATAGTTGACATTTATTAAGTAGCTACATTTAAAATATTTTTACTTTAAATGTAGTATAGAAAAACAGTTTAAATATTAATGAATTCTTTTAGTATGTTAGTCAACAGATGAAAATAAGTCTACTTCTTTTAAGCAAGACAAAAGAGTATTAAAAAATAAAATTTAAAATTGACTTTAAATCTACTTTTTAATCTTTAAAGTAAAATAAAGCCATAAAAGTTAGCTTATTTCATTAAAAAAAACTATTATGTCCTATTCTATTTTTAGAATAAGACAGTATCTAAGGAATCTAAGGGTATGAAAAAAAAAAAAAATCAAAATATTGAGAAAATTGCCTTTAAAGTTGTCTAAATGATGTTCTTAGAATTGAATTTTGATATATTTGAAATGTACAAAATATCTTCATGAAACATGATCTTGTATATATATATATATATATATATATATATATATATAGATAGATAGATAGATAGATAGATAGATAGATATATAGATAGATAGATAGATAGATAGATAGATAGACAGACAGATACTTTTGTACTTTTGAAGTTATGAGTTTTTTGCTGTTTGATTACTGTTTTTCTTTATTTTTTAAGTTAGGTTAACTTTTGAGACTGATTGAAGAGTGTTTGTTTCAAGTTAAATGTGGGATTATTGGTTTATTGAAATTGTTTTGCTCACTGATTTTTATTTATTTATTTATTTAGTATTATGTTTTTAGCTAGGTTTGTTGTCAGTCTGTTTTTAGAGACGTGTGAAGGCATTTGAACAGCATAATTTCAGTCTTTAAATACTTGCTAGATCTCTCATTCCAACTGAATTGTGCACCCCTAAATCTTACCAACAGACCCACAAGATGGCTTATCTCTGCCCCACAGAATTCACACAATAGCAATAGAGAGACAGCGGAGATAAACGGGGCCCCACGGCCCCGTAAGCGCTGCGGGGTGGAACGCATACATTAACATTAAACAGCAATATATTACAGTGATAACAGTCACTGCGGTGACACTGGAATTTGTTTTGACTTGAAAAGAAATAAAGGCCTTGTCACAGCAATTCAGGTGGAGATGGAGGGATTTTCAGAAAAAGGAGAATTGGCTCCTTCAGTAATTGGTATGTGCAGTGGTTTCCTCCCAAAGTTACATTTCAGCAGCCGGTGGCACCTTATTGATCTCCGGTTTAAAAATGCCATGCCAACCATGAAGAATCATGCAACTTTTGTGTCTTTAAGCTGGTGTGTTAAATGGAAATTAACATGCATGGATGACAGATAGGGGGCAGCATAACCCAACACAAAAGTTTCAATAAAACGTATAATTCTCCTAAAGAGAAATTTTAATTCTGTAATCCTTTCCTCACTCTCATGTCTTTCCAAATCTGCTTTTTTTTTGTCTCTGAAGCAAAAGAAAATGTATGTAGCCAATTTTCAAAGCTGTTATTTTTATCCTTTTTTCGTGTTTATTGGAATAAGTCAACAGGTTTTGAACAATTGTTAAACAAATTAGATTTATAACTCTTATAGAGAGTCACCACACGCTCTCAGAAAACTGTCCTCATTTGTACAAACACACACACACACACTAAACGATAAACCTCAACTATGCTCGTTATAACCTCTTATTGCTGTTCATTAGATGCTTGGTTAGTTTATTTGTTTATTCATTCAATGTGTTTATTTGATAATTAATTAATCAATCAGAAGTTTATAGACCAATTTAACACCTATTTGTCAGAGGTAATAAAACACAAACACACAGCTCTTGTTTTCATTAGCTTGTTCTATCAGACTTTTCCCCCTTGATTAGAAAAAGAGTGAGTCCTACATAACATGAAAGTCATCCAGCTCTGTTATATCCAGCACAGCACAACACACTTCACGTATCTGGGTAAAAATAAGCTCTCAGATCCTAAAGGTGGAACACATAATCAATCGCACTGCTTCTATTCTCATATCTGTTGATTGTGAATATTCTGTGTTTGTAAACACTGAATCCAGTCGCCGAATTGAATGTGGATTTTCTTTTTTGACAGCATCATTATTCATTTCTGCCTGTCTTCCTCTTTCCCTCAATCTACTGGAGGGGAGAATGAGGAAGAAAAAAAACAAAAAAACATTGTGGAGCGCGTTCAGAAGTAACATACACACAGATCCATCACAATAACAGTTCTGTCAAAGAGATAAAGAGCTCAGTGTGCATCTCTCTTCATCTCACACTGCTTGTCAGTCTCTCGACTCTAATAAGCTCACGATCATAGGATGGTACTGTAAAAACACTTACACAAATGTGTATTTATTCACCCTTTATTTCTTCTTGTCTACATGGGTGGTTCTCGATTAAAATAAGCTGCAATGTGGACTAGACACCATTTGTCTGCACATCAAAACTGAAGTATTCTCTGGGCCTAACTCAACAATTGGCCTGAATTATGAGCAATACAATGTAGTGTAGAGGTTATTTTGTCATTTAGCAGCCTGATCGCAGCCCTTTCGCTTCTACTAAGGAAAACTGCTACATTTTAGTGCATCAAGTGTCCAGGATTGATTATTTAAAGTGTCATTGGTTATTTAAAGTCGACTTTTTCTTGGTGCAATTTTCAATATGCGCTACAGTCACATTATTCATATTGGCATAAAATAGTTTAAAAGTATGCAAATTATGATGCATCTATTGACATAGAAAAACTGCTCTTGTGAAAAAGAAGTTTATATGGTTTTATTAGGTGTATAATTATGCATTTAAAAAAAATTATCAAACATCAAGTTTGCAAGTTTGCAAACCCGAGCCATTGTTAAGATCTATTCTGAATACTGAATATCCAATATTAATCCAATAATATGAGTATTCTGAATATTATTATATGAGTATTCTGAATATCATTGTTAAGATCTATTCTGAATCTCGGGACAACAGGTGTGAGATTACATTGGTCTTTATCTCAGGAGAAACATCTGAGAAGCAGGAGACTCCAATCGCAGGTTATGTATCAGTGCTATTCCCCCGATCACAGCACATGAACACCCTCCCGCATCCATATAGCTCTCTTACACCTCTGCTTTCATGAACACGTGGCTGTGCATAGGGGTTTGATTCACACGGAGCAGTTTGTCTCTGTCGGACCACGTGCATTGATTTGCTTTGTTGAGGATGTGATTAGGTAGATGTCCATAGACGCTGGCGTACACTGAGAAGGACATCAGATATCTGCCTCTGAGCTCATTTCCATATTAATACACAAAAGCCTGGGGTCGCTTCCTCTGTACCTGCTTTAATGAGAGTCAGCTCCGAGGTCAGAGAGGACACATTAGCTGTGACAAAACCATGCTGACATTTCCTCCTGTCTGCCAAAGTGCTCTTTAAGAGCAGAGCTAAAGAGCTCTCAGAAAAACAGCTTGATTTCAATTCATTTGAATTCAAAAGGTGGCCTCTGCAATTCATCATTAATGATAAAACTAATGCTATGCTTATACGATATATATAATAAATATGTTTCATGTCGGAATAGATTACGCAGTATGTCTGTATTAATGCAGCGCAAGTTCGAGGTGTTACTCTGCTGTGGTGTGTGATAGATATAATCTGTATGATGAAACAAAGGTCGAACATCATGAAAATGTCATGACGACCAGAGAGCTGAACCTAACTCTGTTGAAGCATTGCATCAGTATTTTATTAAATGAATAGTTTACTTACAAAACACACACACAAAAAAAAAAAAAAAAAAAAAAAAAAAAAAAACAACAACAACTATAATATATCCTAGAAGGAGTCTATATGTACATTGCGGCATGATTGACCTCAGTGAAGTCAAACACCATACTATATCAGTTCAAGTGAAGTCTAAATAAACATAAGCCAGGGTAACTTTTGCATTTGCAAGGTTGTTTTCCATTTTACAATCTGTTTTTATTCTCTCTCTGGATATGACAATATGAGAATTCCTTTTCTAACCCCAGGTAGTTTTGACACTGTTGAATGTAATAGCTTATTACAGAATTATAACATAACATACATTTTTCAAAATGTAAACATATATATATATATATAGAACTCATGACTGCCAAAAAACAATACATTTAAGAAATTTATGAAAATTTATGAAAGGTACATATTAATTTTCTAATAAAATAACATCAAGACAACATAAGTATTAATGTATTAAAAATATCACTTGGAAAGACTTCTACTTTTATGATGAAAACGATGATGATAAATGTGTAATTTATCAATAAGTAGCAGCACAGTGAAATGCTCCCTTGTTTAAGCCTTCTTTCCTTCCTTCTGAGTCAGAACTGACCTGGAAAGTGATTGTAATGGTGTCAATATGTCAAAGCTTTGCAAAGATACAGCCTCAGATTTAGTTTGGCATCATGCCATCAAATTCATTGATGCAGTAAATTAAAACCATTTCTGGTGACACAAAATCCATAACTTTCTGCTGACATAGTCCGAAGATGATCTGAGTTGAATTTGGTAAAAATTGGACCAACGTTCTAGGGGGAGTTAGAAAAATTAGGTTTTCAAAGAGAAACAAAATGACAGACAGACAGTTCAGCTGATTATGGCTTAATTGGTATTGATTTTCTCTGCATGATGAAAAGAATTTACCAAGACCATTCTCATGGCAATATGCAAAACTAATCAAAAGCTATTGCCATTTTTTAAAATTTTATTATAATTTTTAACAAGGTAACACCACCCCAAACCTTTTGAGTGCTTTCAGGGTATGGTCTCAAAGATTTTTGTAAACAATCAAAGGTTTTGTAACAGTGTAGCATTTTATGACAAAATTCAAGATGGCCAATGAGCATTATATTAAAGTAGGTATCAAAATTTTGGTCAAGCGTTCAGAAATAGCCATTTTTCATATCTCCTGACCACTAGGTGGTGCTCCTCCGAAGCTGTGGAGGTACTCTCAGGTCATGGTTATTAAAACACACAATAAGTATGGTCTCAATATGCTAAACTGTTATGGAGATAAAGCCTCATGTCCATTTTGGCATGCTTTTGTCAAATTTGTTTGTTCGTTAATTCAAAACGGTTTGATTAATCAACTTGAATTCCTTTTTGTTGG
This sequence comes from Labeo rohita, assembly GCF_022985175.1. Classification (NCBI taxonomy): domain Eukaryota; kingdom Metazoa; phylum Chordata; class Actinopteri; order Cypriniformes; family Cyprinidae; genus Labeo; species Labeo rohita. The sequence goes on along the minus strand of NC_066886.1, from coordinate 32,906,402 downwards.
CATGGTCTGAAGACAATCTGGTTTGGCTTTTGTGAAAATCAGAACAAAGGTCTAGGAGTTAAAAAAGTAAGTTTTTCAAAAAAATGGTGTCATGGGGCAGTCAAATCAGCTTGAGCCAAGGAATTAAAGGAATTTTTTTTTTCTAGCCCTAATGATTCAAAAGTTATGAGTGCAATTTGTGAGTGCTCTGTTCCGGATTTGCACACAGACTTTGTTGCAGTCATTTCCTAAAATGTAGTTTGTGTGAAAATAATACAAAGTCTGTAAATGGGACATTAATGGGACATGCTGAAGTATGTTATCCTGCTGGAAGTAGCCATCTCAAGATATACTGTATACTGTGGTCATAAAGCGATGGATATGTTCAGCAACAATACTCAGATGTCAGGCATCATCTTTCTTCTCCATGTGAACTTCAGCAGATTGTGTTGATCATGTCTACATGCCTAGTTACTGCAATGTGATGTGGCTGATTAGATATTTGCATTAACGAGCAGTTAATGCAAATAAACGGATGCACCCAATAAAGTGGCCTAAAATCCAAAACGCTCGCATTAATAAACCAACAGAACATTGCCAGTTTTCTATGCCAGAGATGTATAATATGTGAAGATCTCTGAGAAAAGAATCAACATCTGTATCATATCTGTACTGTATATCTCCCATGTATTTATTATTTTTATTTATTTATTCTGTATTATTACACTGACCAAAATTATAAACGCAACACTTTTGTTTTTACCCCCGTTTTTCATGAGCTGAACTCAAAGATCAAAGACTTTTTCTAAATCTGTGTTAGTCAGCACTTCTCCTTTGCTGAGATAATCTACCCACCTCACAGGTGTGGCATATCAAGATGCTGATTAGACAGCATGATTATTACACAGGCGTGCCTTAGGCTGGCCACAACAAAATGCCACTCTAAAATGTGCAGTTTTATCACACAGCACAATGCGACAGATGTTGCAAGTTTTGAGAGAGCGTGCAATTGGCATTCTGACTGCTGGAATGTCCAGCAGAGCTGTTGCCCATAAATTGAATGTTCATTTCTCTACCATAAGCCGTCTCCAAAAGGTGTTTCAGAAAATTTGGAAGTACATCCGACCGGCCTCACAACCGCAGACCACATGTAACCACACCAGCCCAGGACCTCCACATCCAACATCATCTGAGACCAGCCACCTGGACAGCTGCTGCAACAATCGGATTGCATAACCAAAAAACTTCTGCACAAACTGTCAGAAACTGTCTCCGGGAAGCTCATCTGCATGCTCGTCGTCCTCATCGGGGTCTCAACCTGACTGTAGTACGTCGTCGTAACCAACTTGAGTGGGCAAATACTCACATTCAATGGCGTCTGGCACTTTTTAGAGGTGTTCTCTTCACGGATGAATCCTGTTTTTTACTGTACAGTGCAGATGGCAGACAGCGTGTATGGCGTCGTGTGAGTGAGCGGTTTGCTGATGTCAACATTGTGGATCAACAGGCCCATGGTAGCGGTGGGGTTATGGTATGGGCAGGCGTATGTTATGGACAACGAACACAGTTGCATTTTATTGATGGCATTTTGAATGCACAGAGATACCGTGATGAGATCCTGAGGCCCATTGTTGTGCCTCATGTTGCAGCATGATAATGCACGGCCCCATGTTGCAAGGATCTGTATACAATTCCTGGAAGCTGAAAACATCCCACTTCTTGCATGGCCAGCATACTCACCAGACATGTCACCCATTGAGCATGTTTGGGATGCTCTGGTTCGGCGTATACGACAGCGTGTTCCAGTTCCTGCCAATATCCAGCAACTTCACACAGCCATTGAACAGGAGTGGACCAACATTCCACAGGCCACAATCAACAACCTGATCAACTCTATGCGAAGGAGATGTGTTGCACTGCATGAGGCAAATGGTGGTCACACCAGATACTGACTGGTTACCCCCCCAATTCAGTAAAACTGCACATTTTAGAGTGGCCTTTTATTGTGGCCAGCCTAAGGCACACCTGTGCAATAATCATGCTGTCTAATCAGCATCTTGATATGTCACACCTATGAGGTGGATGGATCATCTCGGCAAAGGAGAAGTGCTCACTAACACAGATTTAGACAAATTTGTGAACAATATTTGAGAGAAATAGGCCTTTTGTGTACATAGAAAAAGTCTTAGATCTTTGAGTTCAGCTTATGAAACATGGGGGCACAAACAAAAGTTTTGCGTTTATAATTTTGTTCAGTGTATTTCATTTTATCCCATTCTGTCATGATGAAGTTTAATGTCACTCTAAAGGAACATTTCATTTCAGAAGCTGCATCTCAAGAACTGAGCAGTGTTTTTTTCCCTTGTACTTACTTCCCTGTTCAGAAAAGAATTATGACTTAAAATCATTTGAAGCTAATGAAAAGTAGAAAAAAATAGCCCGATGTTATTTTGAGGTTTAAGTCAAACCTATTTTTCATTTGCCCAAAACAAACACAAAATATGATGCAAGGACCCGTGCACATCTGGCAATACTTTCAGCATCGCCCCTCTCTCTATTCACTGTCTACCTGCTCTTTCCTCCGTTGCTTCTGAATTATTCTCTCTCATTAAGAGCCGGTTAGAGCCATGGGATCTCAGGCTTTGACTCAAATCAAATATTTAACACAGGCTAAACAGCTCAAGAATCAATGATGCGGTCCAGAGCTCACACCTGTCGGCCTCATCCAGTGCCTCAGTGAGTTCAACTATCGCAGTAATGTGTAACGGAATAGATATGATGAGGAATAGTTGATAGTGATATTCCTGTCAAGCTGACAAATATCCCATCATGCTGGGGTGGGGCGACTGTCCATCAGTAACCCGCCGATGTAGTGTATCTGTTCTTTCCAGAGCTGTATAATTCAACAGCAACACACTGAACCGGACCTGTCAGACGTCTCATATCAAAAACTTGCACAGACAGACTAAACCACACAAAGATAACCTTCAGAATCAATACAGAGACAGATCTACTGAACAAAGCCACAATGAAATGACAAAAAATGGACTTAAATGAAGGGGAAAAAAAGTGTAATTTCTATGACACTGCATTATTCCATTTTCTTAAGAAAAACTCACCTCCAGAATGTATGTTGTTCTAACTGGGCTTTAGAGCAATGTTTATTAGTTTCTAGGGTGGTATGAGTGGTTGCTAAGGTGTTGATTACATGTCCACATAAATACTCATCCTTTGGGTCAGGATTTGACATGTCTTCCTGTTAGCATCTTCTGTTAGGTACTGTAACTACACAATCTTGAAAAATTTAAATTTGATTATTTAATAAATGATATGCTTTGCATTCAATGCTTCGAGCATTGTATTAGTTTAGCAACATGATAGCATTGCATATTGGAATTAGTTGAGTCGACTCTCAAGTGCTTGCTTTGTGAGGTCTGCACTACTGTTTGTGTGCTGTGTACTTTCCATTTCAAGTAGGATATTGCATTATCTACATTTAAACAGAATCCATTCTTACTTTCTATTTGTGCTAAATACATGACAAATGTCCTTAGCTGCTGTGCTTTTTACTAGTTTATGTTCAAAAACTCACGCTTCTTGTGTCTGAACAATTACAGACAAATTTGGAAAATTTTCATTTTGTTCTTTGTTTTGAACTTGATTTTGTTCTAAAATTTTGATGTTAAAGGTCCTTTATGAAACCATTATTTAGCATTGTGAAGCAACTTTATTTTTTTGTGTGTATATATATATATATATATATATACACATAGTAGTCAACATTTGAAGCTAAGACAAGAATGGGTATTGTTTTGGTTTTAGGACAACTTTGATGAAAGGTTTTGATCCACTTTAAATGTGGACTACTACATCTATCTATATTCCAAATAACTTTTTCAGCTTTGTTTACAATTTTGGTGTTACGACATCAAACCAATGAAAGTACTGCAAATTAATAGGAAGAAGAAAGAAAAAAAAAACAACAACAACTAGAATAACATAGTTGGAATGGAACAGTCATCAGTTGCCCTTGATTTAATAGTTTGAAGAGCCACCTTTTGCTTTAATTACAGCCATCAGTCTTTTTGAATATGTCAGTACTAGCTTTGCACATTATTTGCTCTTTCTTTCTTTAAATCTGTCCACAGATTTTCAATTGGATTTAAGTCAGATCCCTGACTTGGTCACTTGTGGACATTCACCTTCTTATCTTTAAGCCATTTCATTGTTGTTTTGGCAGTATGTTTAGGGTCATTGTCGTGTTGGAAAGTGAATGACCTGCCCATCTTCAGCTGTCTAGCAGAGGGACGCAGGTTTTCCTCAAGAAATTGGATGTACTTGGCAGCATCCATTTTCCCTTTAATCCTGACCAGTCGCCCAGTCCCAGCTGAAGAGAAACACCCCCGCAACATAATGCTGCAACCACCACGCTTCACAGTAGGTATGGCGTGTTTAGGGTGGTGTGCTGTGTTTGCTTTTCGCCAAACATTGCGCTAGGAGTTCAGTCCAAAAAGGTAAATATTGGTCTTATCATAGCAACTTTTGCCAGAAGGTATCAGACTCTTCCAAATGTGTTTTTGCATAGTGCAAACGAGACTGAGTGTGACACTTTCTTAGGAAAGGCTTCTTTCATGCCACCCTGCCATACAGGCCAGCCTTGTGTAAAGCTTGGGAGACAGTTGTCACATGCACAGACTGACCAGACCCAGCCATAAAGTCCTTCAAAGTTGCCTTTGGCCTCCTGGTAGCTTCTCTTATCAATGTCCTCCTGGCTCTGTCATTTACTTTGGACAGAGGGCCTGAGCAATGTGAATTCTTTGCCGTACCATGCAGTACTAACAGTGGAATCTTCAAGAAACAGCTCGTTTTATTCTAAAGTAGTCAACACCACTACAATTAATGTCAGGTGGGGCAATTAGCCTGGTGTTTAATCTGGAAGTTGATTGCTTGCACCTGAGCAAGTTTATAATGGTATACTCTAAGGGGCTGATCACTTTACAAATCAGGCATTTCACTGATTAATTTTTAATAATCCCCCAGAATTTATTAAATTATATTTTTACTTTAATGATGATAGTTATAATGTGTAAATGCTGCTCAAGAAATTTAGACTTAATTTATTTTATTTTCCAGGATGTAATGTGACAAACGGTATAGGTTTTCACGGGGTATGATGATTTTTTTTTATAGCCACTGTTTCTACACTTATTATGGTCGTGGGAAGCTGTATCCTAACCCAGCATCTTGAGCCACAGGTTGGGAAACTCCTTGAATGGATGGTCAGTCCATTACAAGGCTCACACGTAGATTTTAAAGGGGTCATCGGATGCAAAGTTCACTTTTACATGTTAAACATTAATGTGTGTTGTCAGTGTATGTACAAATATACCCTAAAATGATAACAATCCATGCAGTGGTTTTTATTTAATCTGTAAAAATAATATCCCCTTTTTCAAATCGAACCACACCAACAGAGGCCACTCTCACGATAGTTGATTGACATGAGCTTCTTACCTCAGACCTGCCCTAAATCAGCTGTGGCAGTCAGACCTCCATTGTTTGGATGCCGGAGCAGGGATGTAAGTTAGACAAGAATATCTTCGATTGAGCGATTGAGGTGTTGTGTTGCTGGATGTAATAATGAACATAGTGATCTGAGCCACTGAAGATGCAGTGGATTACGTTTGTTTGTGAAGGGAATGCGCCTCCCGATCTACATAAATGCGCCTATGTTCACACAAATCATTCGTGATCCAGCTTCACCTACAGCAGAAGTGAGTATACGTTTTTTTTTAATGAATCTCTGCAATCACCTTTCCTAGTAATAAGCTAGTAAGCAAGTTTAGCGGCTAAATGCGGCTATATGCGGCTAAAGTAAACAATCTCTCAGAGCACAGCTCCAAGAGAGGGGCGGGGCGAGCAGAGCTCATTTGCATTTAAAGTAACAATCCATCAGAATGAGATGATTTTTGCAGAGCTCATTTTGACAAGGTAAAAAGGGTGTTGTTTTACACAACCATTGAGAATTTTTAACCAAAGTATATTACAGACTTTCCATTAAGACCCTAAAGAATCAAATCAACTTGTGGAAAATGGGCATCTGATGACCCCTTTAAGAAGTCATTTTTATTTAATTTCTCTTCCTTTGATACAGCATGAGGTGAAAATGTTCAGCAAATCAATAGCACAGTAACTTTAAGTGGCTCAACTTACCCTCTTCCTAGGCTCAATTTTCCCTTCACTGGGGGCAAAGTGAGCCAAGAGACCACTTATGGATTTATTTATTTTTTTGGAATGTCATATTTTGAAATCAGTTAATTTTACATCCAAGGTGATTATTCCCAAGGATACACCTCAACCTGAAATTTCTCTACATATTTTAGTTGGACCTGTTACTGTCATGTGCTCACTTTAAACACACTAAGTAAAAACTGGTTTAACTCACTCCGCTCTCCCCTAGCAAGTCTCATAGTGGAGGTGTTTATTTCTCAAACAACTCTTGCTGTCAACAACACTGCTGTCTCCCTGGCAAACAAGATAAAAAATATTACAGTTTTATTAGGAGAAGAATTTCAAGCAACTACTGAAATGCTTCGTTTATGTCACTCTCCTTAGATCATCACAATTTTAAACATTTAATAATTTACAGTTTTATAATGTATTGTCATATTTTTAGATTACAAAAATTACAATAAATACAAACCCCTAGGATATATGTAAAATGGCCATGAAATGTTGACCACTTTGTCAGTGGTGACCAAGATTGCATCAGTATCTGTTAATGTCACATTGTATCCAGATGAAAAGAACAAAAGAGGTTTTTCAGACTCCCAGCATTTTAAGAAATGCCCAAAACAATGCAAAGTGAAACTGTATTATCTGATGTTTTAGATTATAGATGGTGGCTTTTACATATGGCTCCTTGAATATTTGGAATCTTTTTCATAACTGAGAATTCAAGGGACAAGATGCGTTCAAAGTTGAAGAAGCACCTGTACGCAGAAAACAAGTCAGCTCAGTTACTTATAAGTAGTTCAACATTTCTAGTAATGAAAACCTTAAATCACATCATTCTCTCTTCCCTTGTTGCGAAATGGTGTATCAGGAGAATAAATAAAAAAAAAAAATTCTCTTAAATTGATACCCAAACCACTTCCACACAATAAGAAAGTGAGGAAATCACGAAGAAATAGCTGGAGCGAATAAAAGAGGGGCTTGTGTTTCTTGTCGTTTGAGGAGATTGATCCCTGAGAGGCATCATCTGGATCAGAGACTCTTCAGATAATTATACAGCTTCTGATAGCGTTTGACACAGTCTTAAACCTCACAGCGGTGATATGGATGAGAGAACCGCCTCATCCCTGGTGTCACTGTAGAATGAACATCAAACAGTTCTCTCAAACACAGATCCGATCCAACGCCTCTGTTTTGGTTTGAGATAAATCCCTTTTCTGAAGCCATTAACACACAGGAATCAAGCGCGCCAAGATATCACTCATATTCTTCAGGAGAGCTCAAGCATTAAACGTGACGAGTGTTAATCGTGTTCATTGAGCAGAAACAGGTCTAACGTTTGTTCAGGTGTGAGAATGGCGCCCCCTCAGGGCTGCACTACGACAATGTCACGCAGAAGAGTTTCTTCTTCAAGGGGGCACAATTCAGCAGAAATTCTGGACATTCTGTGCCTTAATGGTTTAAATTTGTTAATTGTAAAAATTGGTACTTGGGAAAAATAAGAGTGCATTGTAAAAAATGCTAGCATAATTCAGTATAAATGCAGTTAAAAATGTAAACATACATATAGAACAACCTGTATGTATTACAGTTTACAGTTTAAAACACACACAATATTAAATGGGTAAATCCAACTGTTATTTTGTGCTGAAGTAACTTTTCCACAGGCTAAGGTAAATCCAAATGTTTCACTGTAAATTATAATGTAGCTTTTTAGTTTCAAAATTGATAAAATTACAGAAACGTACAGTAGGTGTCACAGTGAGGCTCTGTGACTAGTGACTCTGATTATGAAAAGGACTCTTACTTTGACATGGGACTGTGAACGTACATGCATACGTTTCTCATTTATCTGTTTTGTGCAAATTAACACAAATATGTTTGTCAGGGATTATGTGTGATGTAATGTTGCTCCTGTTCTTATGTCATTACTTACTCTTTTAATGACTTATGTATTGTGTTGTGTTAAGAATTAAAACAAGACCGGTGATCAGGTTAAATGTTTATTGTTTCTGTATAACAATTTACATATCATAAGTAGTCATACTTATACATATTGTGTGTGTGTTTGTTTTTATGTTACATTTAAAGCACATTTATTTGACTTTCTTAAATTTCTTTATTACCTTTGATTACCCAATGGTTTAGTCCAAGTAGGAGGGGCGTAATCTTTTTAAGACGGGTCCTCAGATTTGTTGGAATAATCATAGAGTGAGTTGTGGGATGGTTTTGGAGCAAAATTGCTGTCTTTTGTGTCAATTCGTTAGACAGCCAAATGTTTGCCTGAACTTTTTTTTTTTTTTGAACTTTCATTGTAAATACATTTGACAACCTTCACTTTTGCACTCCTGGAAATAAACATTCTGAACTTTTGACTCCATTGTCACGTCACCTCATTTTTACGCCTCCATCTGCTGGTATATTTGGAGCAGTGGTGCTTATGCTGTTCAAAACATCATTGGGGCCCTTTTTTCTGCAGTTGAAACACCGCTGGCTCCCTTACAGTGAGGTTAGATTTACTACAGTTTTTCCCTAGTAAGTGAACTTGTCATGTGCCTGGTCTTTGTCTTCTGTATTCGTGTTTAAGGACTTTTATTTTGTAGTTTTTGTGTCTTATTGTTCCCTGCTTCCCTGTACCTCTGTTCCCTTGTTTGTTGCCATGGATCTTCATTGAACCACACCCACTCCCTCATCAGTTACCCCGGTTACCAATTAGATCATTACCTCACCCTGTGTATAAATAGTCCTTGTCTTTCCCCTGTATTTGGTCAGTTGTTTAATGTCTGTGATGGTTGCTCCCTGTTCTTGCCTGGATTCTAAGGGTTCCCCGTTCTGGATAATTTGTTGTTTTCTTTGGATGTACAATAAACTCTTGCACATAGATCCTCGTCTCATCTCCGCTTCGTTACAGAACAACTGACCAACTATGGATCTAGCAGGAGTTTATCGCGACCCTCTGAGCACTCTTTGCTCAATTTTTCAAAACGGCCGACCGATCGAATATTATGTGGAGGAGTTCCTTTATTACAGCCAGCTAGTGCCTGGAGATGACACCAAAATAAAGGACTGTTTCTGGAGTGGACTCGATCCAGAGGTTAGTTTAAACTTACCGGATGAGGACCCCAGCTGGACCCTGTCACAGTATATAGACTTTGTTTTGCTGTTCTGTGAATCCCCTTTTTCTGTTAAGGAAGTAGAAAGGGTAATTCACAGCATGGTCGCCACTCCTGAGTCTCCTTGCAAGATGGCCGCCAGCCCAGACCCACTGCACAAGATGGCCGCCACGCCAGAGCCAGTCGCAAAGATGGCCGCCACGCCAGAGCCAGTCGCAAAGATGGCCGCCACGCCAGAGCCTGTCGCAAAGATGGCCGCCACGCCAGAGCCTCGCAAAGATGGCCGCCACGCCAGAGCCTGTCGCAAAGATGGCCGCCACGCCAGAGCCTGTGGCGCAAAGATGGCCGCCACGCCAGAGCCTGATGGCGCAAAGATGGCCGCCACGCCAGAGCCTGTCGCAAAGATGGCCGCCACGCCAGAGCCTGTCGCAAAGATGGCCGCCACGCCAGAGCCTGTCGCAAAGATGGCCGCCACGCCAAAGCCAGTCCACAAGATGGTCGCTGTCTCCAAGTCACGCCACATGATGACCCACGTGTTGGACTCACCCCTAATGGCTGTACGGACAGCTAAGATGGCGCTCCCTCTTGTTGCGGCAGCTACCCCTGATTCAAGTCAAGCTACAGGGCCGAGTCAAGCTACAGCAGCTGTTCCCCACGAGTCAAGCCAAGTCAATGTTGTTCCCGAGTCAAGCCATGTTGTTCCCGAGTCAAGCCATGTTGTTCCCGAGTCAAGCCATGTTGTTCCCGAGTCAAGCCATGTTGTTCCCGAGTCAAGCCACGTTACAGCAGATCTTCACAAGCCAAGTGACGTTATCGCTGCTGCTCTTCCCTTAATGGCAGTGGCCATGTGGTGTGTGTGGGCTACACACTGTGCTCCTGAGGTCACGCCTGTTCACAGGTCAGCCTCTGAGCTCTCGTCTGATCACAAGCCTGCACCAGAGCTCTCGTCTGGTCTCAAGTCTGCCCCAGAGGCCCCGTCTGGTCTCAAGTCTGCTCCAGAGGCCTTCCCCGTCGGAGAAGCTGCGCCAATGCCTCCAGAGGTGTCGGCGCCAGCCGTAGAACCTCTTACGGAGGGGGCGTTAACCACCAAACTCTCTGCTTCTCCCTTTTCCCTGTCTACATCCTCTGTCACTGTTCTCCCCAGGTCCCAGTCGATGACGCAGCCTCCTGTTCCGCCCGGAGGGCTGCTCCGCCTCCTGTTCCGCCCGGAGGGCTGCTCCGCCTCCTGTTCCGCCCGGAGGGCTGCTCCGCCTCCTGTTCCGCCCCGGAGGGCTGCTCCGCCTCCTGTTCCGCCCCGGAGGGTTGCTCCGCCTCCTGTTCCGCCCTGGAGGGCTGCTGCGCCTTCTCCCTCTATTCTGTCTGCCTCCTCTGTCCCTGCTCTCCCCAGGTCCCAGAGCGTGATGCAGATTCCTGTTCCGCCCGCAGGGCTGCTGCGCCTCCTGCTCCGCCTCCTGCTCCGCCTCCTGTTCCGCCTCCTGTTCCGCCTGGGAGGGCTGTTGTGCCTCCGGCTCTGCCCTTGGGGGCTCTAGTGTCGCTGGCTCTGCCTCCGGCTCCGACCTGGAGGGCTGTAGCGCCGTCTGTTCTGCCTCCGGCTCCGCCCTGGAGGGCTCTAGTGCCACCTGTTCTGCCTCCGGCTCCGCCCTGGAGGGCTCTAGCGCCGCCTGCTCTGCCTCCGGCTCCACCCTGGAGGGCTCTAGTGCCACCTGCTCTGCCTCCGGCTCCGCCCTGGAGGGCTCCTGAGCCTCCTGCTCCGCCCTGCTGGGTACCGCCTGCTCCGCCGTGGAGGTCTTCTCTCATGATCTGGTGGTCCTCAGCTCCTCCCATCTGGCCGACTCCACCCTGGCCTCTTGCTCTGCTTCAGTCCCTTGTTTATCTCCCCTTACATGGACCTGGCCCTCCATCCCTTCCCCAGTTCTGCCTGAGCTCCTCCCCCTTCCTGGACTGGTATTTCTGTTTGGAGCGTCTGGAAGCCACTCTTTTGAGGGGGGGGTTATGTCATGTGCCTGGTCTTTGTCTTCTGTATTCGTGTTTAAGGACTTTTATTTTGTAGTTTTTGTGTCTTATTGTTCCCTGCTTCCCTGTACCTCTGTTCCCTTGTTTGTTGCCATGGATCTTCATTGAACCACACCCACTCCCTCATCAGTTACCCCGGTTACCAATTAGATCATTACCTCACCCTGTGTATAAATAGTCCTTGTCTTTCCCCTGTATTTGGTCAGTTGTTTAATGTCTGTGATGGTTGCTCCCTGTTCTTGCCTGGATTCTAAGGGTTCCCCGTTCTGGATAATTTGTTGTTTTCTTTGGATGTACAATAAACTCTTGCACATAGATCCTCGTCTCATCTCCGCTTCGTTACAGAACTTATGGTTAACAGATAAAATTGTGATTTAGTGTGACCATCTAGTAGTGTATATCTACATAACATTTATGCCCCCCAAAATATCAATGATTTTAAATGAGACCTGTTATACAGAAAAAAGGCTTACCAAAGAAAATGTCATGTGTTCTGGGTTGGTAGATGCACTGGGGACCTGATTATAGCACTTAAACATGGAAAAAAAATCAGATTTTCATGTCACCTTTAAATTTAGAAATTTAAATTTACATTGGTACCATAAAACAGTCATTGTATAAATTGTGTTTTAATGTGTCTTTAAACGACGTGAACATAAAGGAAAAGTAACGATCCTGTGCTACTTCAGCAGTGTTCTGCACATCAGCCAGGCAAAAATCAAAGTTACATCCCTTAGAAAAGTAATAGCCCACCTCACCTCAACAAGTTGCACAATTTGAGGCAACACAGTTCATATGAGCAATAGTGATAGTGATGCTTATTTTAGTAAACACCACAAAACAGCGCAATGCCTGGGTCACCAACTCCGGCCCTCTCTCAGGACCCTTGTTTCACGCTAATTGCAATTCTGCTTGCTTATTCTATTTCAGGAGCCCATTATTTTAACACCACTGACACTGTAGTAAACACACACACACACACACACACACACACAGAATTTTGCTCTGATTACAACCACATGCACTCAAACTGGGTTGTGGCAGCAAAAAAAAAAAAAAAAAAACCCTGAATTTACTGCAGTGGATCTACACACACACACACACACTCTGTGACTATTTTTAGAGGGGTTTAGAGGTGCATTCGGGGGCAAGATGGGCGATTGGGTAGAGGGGGGGGTTAATACTTATTGCTGGGTAAGTCAGGGTCATTCTCTGCTTTACATTAACCTGCTGCCTCTGGCCAAACACTCCATAATTACACTTTTTATAACTATTTCCAAACAAAGCCCTGTTTATAAGGCCTGCAAAAAAACGGAAGTCAGGATTTGCTGCAGTTCTATTAAATCAGCCCCTGTAGACTGTGACCAATGGTCTCACCAACTGTTATTGTTAAAACAATCATCTGTTATGAGGCTTTTAAACTGGGCCATAAATCCTTGTTTCCACCCAGATTATACTAATAATAATAATAATAATAATAATAAAGAAAAATGACCACGAAAGCAAATGTAGCAAAAAAAAAAAAAAAAAAAAAAAAAACGGTTGCCATTTCTCTGATGATTTTAGACGAAAACCAGAAAAAAACAAACAAACAAACATAAATAAATTACAGCTAAATAATCAGATTAAACCTCCTAAAATTACCCTTTGAGGATGTCCTCATTTGTATAAAAACTGTATAAAAAATATATTAAATATAATTGTAAATGTCCATTTTTTTCTTTTAGAATTACGGTTATGGTATTTATGACTACAGTAGCTGTATATGAAAACAATACAAACATATAAAATATAGTTAGCTATAAGCATGTGTGTGTGTTTGATTTGCCACTCTTAGGTCCGTAAGGATGTGGATCAATCAAAAAGCTAAAACTAAAAAATAATGTAGAAAACTACTGGTTTTTATACTTGTGCATATTTTAAGACATTTTGTAACTATGTGAAGCACAGACTGACATTTAAGTTGTTAAATACCTGTACCTACCTGTCAAATAGACTCTCTCTCTCTCTCTCACACACACACACACACACACACACATGTTGTGCAAAGTCACATAAACTAAAAGGCAGCCATATGCTGAACCAAGACTTTACTTCATTAATCCTCTCTGAATCCGCCAATAAAACTGAATGACCCAGAGGAATTCTAAAACACATTTAAATTAGTGGTAGTAAATAAATACAGTGAAATTTAAGGATACAGCAAACAGCTGGAAACAGTTATGGAGGACACATTCCTGAGAGAGAGAATAGTTAAGAACTGTCTGATCATTCATCAGTGATCAGTGTGAACCTCAGGGGCCGCACACACAGTGCGTCTGTGAATATTAATTATTGTTAAAAAGCTCTAAACAGCCTATTTCAGAGTAGATTTCAGATAAATATACAGTAACATACTCCCTCTTTTTCTCAGACATATCCTTGCCAAGATTTCTAAATGACCTAAAATGTCCAGGTTTTGGCTTTGTTTTCTTACTGACATGCTCTCTATACTCCTCATACATTATATGTGTGAGTATCTACAGTAGTTTGCTCTCTGTAGCTTCCACCATCTCACACACCACGATTTTTTAAGTCATGACCTTCAGCAAGTATAAAAACAGTAGGAAAACAAAGGCAAAACCCAGACATTTTTGGCAATGTAGAAATCCAGGCCAAGGCATGAGGATGTATGGTACGCTATTGTAACACAACCCATGGATAATCAAACACTCACTCCTAAAATGCTCTCTCTTTCACATTTAATGTTGGGAATTAGAATTATTTTTAGTGAAGTGGTTGAAAATATGTTTTCTGGCTTGTTGTTCTTGTATGATTTTATTAAAAAAGAAATATTGGAATATGTTTTTGGTATTTCTGTTTCTTTGCAACAAATATTTGTTTGTTTTTGACTACTTAGTCTAAATCTGTGTAGAATTAATGCTGTATAATCACTGGAGAAATCTATCCAGTTATTTGTTTCGCGTAGGACTGGAATTATGCATACTAAAATCGTCCATCTTAGTCCAAAAGGCACTGATTTCTGCTGCGATGTCATGTGCCTGATTAATGACAAAAACAAACAAACAAACAAACAAAAAAAATGACATGACAATGCTGGCTGGCTGATGACACAACACGAGCATGTACAGCAAAAATTATTAATCTGAATGGTCACATGTTCTTTAAATAATGTGCAGTTGCAGCATCTGCCATGGCTAAAGGCCCTGATATACTTCAAGCCAAATTAAAGAACTGGTGTGATATAATTTTAAACAAAATCTGGCCAGTCTGAAACACCTTGCCAATGCTAATTTTCTGAAAAAGAGAATTATCAACTGGTAAATGCCTTCAAACCATCATTGGTCCACTGCAATGGTATACTGCTACTTTACCGTACTTTGTACCTGCACCACAGCAATTAGTCTGCCCACTGCTCTGAGTGTGTGTTCACGATGTGTGTGTTCACTACTGTGTGTGTGCACTTGGATGGGATAAATGCAGAGCACAAATTCTGAGTATGGGTCACCAAGATAGCTAGCCAAATCTTGACTTCTTTAGTCCTCGTAACTGAGATTTTTATTAATTCTAAACTGGTCCTGCTTACACCTGGTATTAAGATGTGTTTTTGTTAAACTGATCACAAATGCTAAATACAGGGGGAAACAGAGTTTGATATATTTTGAGCCTGTCCACTTTCGACCACTTGCGTGATTTGGAAAATGTCATTCATGCCTTTGTATTAGATTACTCTAACTCATTATGTGCTGGCATTAATAAATCTGTAAGGTCTTAATCACTTACAACTGGTCCAAAATGCTGCGGCGAGTCTTTTGACAGGTTCTCATAAGAAAGATCTTATCTAAAGAGTCTTATCTAAGACTCCCTACTTTGAGTTCTTTACAATGGTTACCAGTCCCTTACAGAATTAATTTTAAAATTTTGTTTTTTGTTTGGAAATCATTGCATAGTGGGGCTCCACTGTACTTGGTGGAACTGACTGAAAAATATGAGCCAAAACGGTCTTTAAAGGGTCATGAAACCATATAAATATGAACGTGCTGTTGCACCTCTATTAACTTTTAAAGCTTATTTTGTGGCGTTTATAATCCTTTTGATGGGTTGCGTCAAGGAGTTGTAAAAACCGCTTTTACACTTACTATATGAATGAATCACGTTTGTGCCGAACTCTTACAAAGCAAACAAAAACAAACACTCTTGTTTGATCCATGAACCTTTTTCTCAATCTTACTGTCTGAAGCGTCTGTCATAGCAAATCAACACACGCTTTTCGGAATAATTAGGCGAAGGATAAGAACACGCAGCCTCAGGAATAATTATGAGACACCAACGCGTCATTGAAGTACTGTAGTCCGTTGCCACGTCACAAACTATGACGTCAACACAATTTTAAACCTGGAAGAAGAAAATAGCGAAATTAACCAGTTTTCTCCAACAATTAAAATGAACAGATGCTAACATTGTCATCTACACTCTTAAAAATAAAGGTGCTTCACGATGCCATGGAAGAACATTTTTTGTCTAAATGCTTCCATAAAGAACCTTTAACATCTGTTTCACAAAAGGTTCTTTGTGGCGAATGAAGGTTCTTCAGATTCTTCTTTAAAGAATCTTTGACTGATTGATTCTTTGTGGAACCAAAAGTGGTTCTTCTATGGCATCCTTTTTAAGCACCTTTATTTCTCAGAAAAAGTAGTCTGGGGTTTCATGAACGTTTAAGGTCAGCTGACTTTGATGATTCCTAGAACTAAACGGCGAAGTGGAGATTGAGCTTTTGTAGCGATGGCTTCGAAACTCTAGAATGAATTACCGTTTTCTCTCAGATCAGATTCCACATCAAGTGTTTTTAGACATAAGCTTAAGGAACATTTCCTTGCATTATCATTTAATGGGTTATAGACATTTATCTGTATATTGAAATTGTGGAGTTTATTTCACTTTCATTTTATTGTGGTTTTAGTGTTGTGTTTTATGTTTGAGACTGTTTGTACATATTGTACAGCACTTTGGTGAACAGTCGGTTGTGTGAAAGTGCTTAATAAATAAAGACAAGAAGAACAGGAGGATGAAAACGCATTCAACCAGATTGCTTTTGTAGTGTAGACCTCATGTAGTCAAATGCATTTGAGCAGCCACTACAGACAAGCTCCTCTCTGCCTACTAACCTAGTTCTTAAACATCACAGGATGTGTTATTGAAGCATGCTGGAGATGAAATTTGCCAGATGAAATCTTAAGTTGAAGGTGAAAAGCTGTAAAAAGCACTATCTTCTCTGATTTGAACACAAACCCACAGCATTTGGCATAGTTTTGTGGCTATTAGAACAGAAATGAAAGCTGCTACTCTGAGTATATGATCTTCTGTTGTGTCTTTTTGTGTTCGTAAGTACTTTATAACTTATTTTACAATATTAGAAAGATCTAAAAAAGCCCATACAAACACCGACCCAAAGACCTTTAAAAGAAATAAACAAGTGGACAAACGTGATCCGATCGACCGTACGCATCTTAATACCAGATTTAAACAGGGCCTATGAGAGGGATGTCCTTCGGAAATCTACACTACAAAGAATAACTTGGTATGTATCCACCAGACATGTTGGAATCAAGGTGCTTTTTAAGTGGAAAGCAAAGAATTTTCTTCCTTGATTTTATACTTTCTGATTACGTGAGAATTTCAAGCAATTCTGGGAGGCCGCTGATGGAAAAAGGACATGGAAACAACCACTCAGAATTATTCAGCATAACTGCACAGCAAGGTCCGAGGAAGAAAGGTTTCAGATGGAAAGAAAAACCATCTCAACCAAGTACTTTTTTGTACTTATTCCTCAGGGTCAGGCAGCCGGGTGGAAAATGGAAAAATAGCCCATCTGCAATATTCATCGGAATAGTTTTAAGTCTCATGTGAGGTCCTGGGTAAAGAGTCACCCTATGCATAGGTGCATATGTCATTTCATCTCTGTGCGTCCGCTCGCAGCCTCCGTGTCAGGACCCGATAAACCAGTGGCCCGGGACCCGTCCTGAGCGGCGCTATGCATGTATACGCATGTAGCAGCAGAACCGCGCACATCATTTAATTCCATGAATAAGAGATGTCCTGGGTAACCACGCATTTAATCATTTATGATGCTGCTGAATATCCGAGAAAGTGCGACTGACGTAGCAAGCTTAAATTTCATCCCTCCTTGTAATAACTTGTGGAAATACTTGTTCAAATACTACTATTTTATTACTAGAATGAATCTTGCGCTCCCCGCCCAACTCTCTGCGAGTTCCACACTTGTGCAGGAAGATTAAAATTTCATCAACAGCTTTTCTTAACAAAATGCTCCTCAGAAGAATCCATCAAAGTTTGATGTCCTCAGCGAGGGGTAGAGAAATGCTTGATGCCATAGATTGTACCTTTTAAAGCAAGCTAAACCAAAAGACATACAGCTGTAAGCAACATACTGAATTATATAGCAATGGCGGATTTGTTGGTTTGTAATGCTTCAATTTCTTTTTATTGCAGATTTGAATGCAACTACCTATCAAATGAGCTCCTGTTTGATATGAAGAAAAAATGTTGTGAAAAAGAAGCATACTTAATTATACTAAATTATATTTAACAATACTAAAAATGTGTACCTGTAGTGTAGGTCAACTTCAAATAATAAGTGTATTTTAAAACACTGTATTCCAGATAAAATAACATTAATGAAATTCAAGGCCTGTATACTTTTATGACTATGTTTCTGAACAGAAAAGTGCACTTTGTAATACTGTCAAATTAAAAACACTTGATAGTCCTTTCTGAATATTCTGTTGTCTATAATGAACTTCACTGCACATACATGACTACTAACTGTCATTAGAGTATTAGTAGACTATCTTCTTAATATCTGCTAAATCTTTATTGTGATGGTCTCCCAACAGACATTCTACTGATTATAAGTAACTTTGCAAGTACATGTCAACTTGCATTTCTAAGCCTAACCCTGCCGACAATGTTACAGGCGTTTTTCTCAATATTTTGATTTTTTTGCAAACTCAGATTCCATTTTTTCCAATAGTTGTATCTTGGCCAAGTATTGTCCTATACTACCAAAGCATACATCAATGGAAATCTTACTTAAATTGACCCTTATGACTGGTTTTGTGGTCCAGGGTCACATGTGGGTGACAGGGTCACATATATTAAAATGTAGAAAGGCAAATTTATTTCCTGACTGAAATTTTTAATTGAAGGTATGTCATAATAGCAACACTATGAATTCCGACTCAATTAGCCTATGGGTTTTAATGAAAAGCAAAGCAAATTCTTTGAAGTACCAGATAATAACCCCATGAATTACAATTACAGTTTTTCTTGATTGCTAAAACACTATAACCAGTCTTTTGAACTAAAATTTCAAAACCATAATGCCATTTTTCAAAAAGCACACCCATTTCCCTGAACTATAAACACTATTCCCCTGCTTTAACACATGAGTCAGATTTGGTGAACTGTTACTGCAAAACTCTACACACAAATCCCTACATTTCTCAGTGCTTACACCATGTGATCATTTAGAAAGCACTAGCATTCAATATTGTTCACTCGAGTCTGCAAAGTTTGAGCTCAATTAGCACACAATTACCCAAGTGGAAACACTAGGAGTCAAAATCTATCACACACCAATCAGAACCTTCGATGGAGATAAAAGTGCCAAAGTCAGCTTAGTTTGGTGCATTTCTCAGATCAGAAATGAAATTCTCAAAACTACTTGTTCAACCTCCACATCATCTAGTCACTTGTGCACATTGTGCAATTTTTTTTTTAACAAGTTGCGTTTGCTTTGGTATATTCATGCAGCTGATTATGCAACTGATTTGTCTGCGGTTTTCATGTTGCTATAGTCTTTCCCCTCAAAACATCAAGTCATTAGCTCATTGTATATGTCTTTGCAGTAAATGCTACATTTTTGATCTAGCTGTCAAGCATATTCTACACATTTCTATTAGACTTTTTGTAAATTTGCCATGAATTGTTCAAGTGAATACTGACTTTCACTAATGTAGAGACTACAGATCAACCGATGATAAAGCAGTTCTCTGAAATAGCTCAAAGGTACATCTCAACATCTCATGAACCTTCAGTTGGGAAGCATATATAGACAGAGGACAACACAGGAGTTACAAATTCTGGACTTTCTAATTTATATTTTGGCCTTTGCCCATATTTCTCTTTTCTATTTCACAATGACTTTGTAATGTATTTATATTTTATTTCTTTTTTTTTATGTTGATTTTTTTTTTTGTCAGACCACTAGTAAAAGTGTAACTGTGTATCCTATCTGGTCTTTTTCAATCAATATCCCGCATACAGTAATATGCAATTTCGAAGACAAAGAATAGGAGGTGAAAGAGGAAGAGGAGGAGAAGAAGGAGGAGGACGACGACAACAACATGGAAGAGAAATAGGAAGGGCAAGGGCAAGAAAACAAGCAGTCTTCTATATTTTAGCTGATGCGTGCCAGGGTTATAACCAATTAGAGTGTGATGTTGAGGAGGTTGTTTGGCCTGTCCCAGACCAAAGACATGGATGCTGGGGTAGAATAATTATTTTTGTTGTTGTTTGCTGTTTTGTGCTGTACTCTACAGTACAATAAATTAAGGATTAAAACACTTGCAAATGCATACATTTGTTGTATTCATCATTTTTTTTTTCCAAGCAACAGTTATTACCAGTTTTCGTAGTATTGTTTTCAACTGATCTCATCAGTGTGTAAAACTGTGTTGTAGTGTGTGTGTTTTTGAGGGTTTGTGTGTCATGTCTAAGAGAAAAGTTTGTTTTTTTCAGCAAGATTGAGTTGTTTTGAGTGGAGAGCTTCATTTTGACCTGAATATAGTAAGTTCGGAGAATTGAGTTAGAAGTTACGGATTTGTGTTTAGAGTTTCGCAAAAGCGAGGCATAATTTCAAGAAATGTGTTTAAGCAATTGAGAAAAACTGTAATATTAGATTAAAAAAACAAAAACAGAACAAACAAACAAACAAACAAACAAACAAACAGAAAACACCAGTAACAACATGCTACTCAAAAAACAAACAAACAAACAAAAAAATAATATGCATTGAACTTTGAGCATTGTAACTTTGCAGATGCTGCTTATGCTCAAACAGCAACATTACACACTAAAGTTAAAGTGAAATCATAATCAATTACCCCTTTAAGTACCCATGAGATTTTAAAATAAATGTTTTAATAATGTAGTTACATTACATTTGCACATTCACGGTTTTCTGATGTTGGTTAATGGTCATATGGCTTGCAGGTAAACATACAATATTTCATCTTTTTTAGTAAGTGTATTATTTTGATTGTTAATTTAAAATTATTTATTTGACTTGTTAGCCTTTCATTAAACTCACAAACCCCCTGCAATTCCTTTACAGTACAAGATCTTGTTTAAATCAGTGTGCTAAACGAGTTAGGTCAAAAGTAATCTAAAAGTAGTCTAAATATTTAACCTAAAATGTGTAATGTAGTGGATTATGTTACTGACTAAAATTTTTGTAATGTAATTTGGAATCTCTCTCTCTCTCTCTCTATATATATAAATTGAATCATAAGTTCAATTAATTGCATTTTTGTCTATTCCTCATCCAAAAATAAAATTAAAGAAAGAAAGAAAGAAGGAAAGAAATTGGTAAGATTTGTCAGTACAGCATATTGGCTGACTTTAAGCAACCTTTCAAAGCTATATACACTTTAAAGTGTGTTTACTCTAAATGTCGCTATAATCATGATGCTATAGCTTGAGTTTATTGCTCAGTGTGTATGCAGAACCACAGCTGCTGTCTGTGAAACGTATGAATGTATTCTAGATTTCCTCTCTAGTGATCCTGAGCACCGGTGCAGAATCCATAGATAATCACGTCCCATCATTTTTAACAGGAGCACACACGTGTGAAATTAAACACTCATACGTGTTGGCCTGTTGGGATGCCATCTTATTAGTGTTTGATCGGCGTGAGATGGGTCCTGTGTCCTCAAGGGTGTGTGTGTGTGTGTCCTGCTGGTAAATAATGCTGTTAGGTTATTTACATGCACACAGCGTTTGAACACACATACATAGGTTTGTATCTGCATATTTATGAGGAAGGTGTATCCAATAAGCAGCATGTCATTGTAGATTAAGGAGAATGACCTTTACTCGCCCTTAAAGAAAATTATTCAGGAAACTTGTGAGAGCATCTGGATGTACGTAACAAGGATTGTAAGATTTGGACGTGTTTCGCTGTGTTTGCAAAAATGTAAAGCATTATATTTTATTTGCACCTGTCACTGTCATCGTTAACTATACATTACATGCTTAGGATTCATAAAACAGCTGACACACGGTTTTAAGTTCAGTTTAGTGTGGTACAGTCCTGAAAAATAATTCATGTATTTGTACTACAAAAGCATTTACGGCCACCATTAATAAAAATTAACTATTGATAGTATATGGGATTTAAATGAGAACATATGTTATAATAATTATAACATTATAAATATATTAGTAAGACTATTTCTAAGACTATCTACTATGGGAACAGCATATTAAAAAGTAAATACTGTACATCAACGTAAACTGAATGTAATGTTTTTGGACATTTAATTGCATGTTCAATTGAGTGAAAATGTTATGTTGTTACAGTTTTTCTCAATTGCTTAAACACATTTCTTGAAATTATGCCTCGCTTTTGCGGAACTCTAAACACAAATCCGTAACTTCTAACTCAATTCCCTAAACTTACTATATTCAGGTCAAAATGAAGCTCTCCACTCAAAACCACTCAATCTTGCTGAAAAAACAAACTTTGCTCTCAGACATGACACACAAACCCTCAAAAACACACACACTATAACACAGTTTTACACACTGATGAGATCAATTCAAAACAATACTACGAAAACTGGTAATAAGTGTTGCTTGGGGAAATTTTTTTTTTTAAATTAACACGATGAACACAACAAATGTATGCATTTGCAAGTGTTTTAATCCTTAATTTATTGTACTGTAGAACAGCAAACAACAACAAAAATAATTGTTCTGCCCCAGCACCCTGTCTTTGGTCTGGGACAGGCCAAACAACCTCCTCAACATCACAGACTAAATTGGGCATGGACAGGCAGCAGAGGTAAAATCCCCTTGCATGGCACGCATCAACTAAAATATATAAGACTGCTTGTTTTCTTGCCCTTCCTATTTCTCTTCCATGTTGTTGTCGTCATTCTTCACCTTATACTCTTTGTCTTCGAAATTGCATATTACTGTATGCGGGATATTGATTGAAAAAGAGCAGATAGTATTCACAGTTACACTTTTACTAGTGGTCTGACAAAAAAAAAAAAAAAAAAAAAAAAAAAAAAAAATATATATATATATATATATATATATATATATATATATAAAAATAAAATAACATATAAATACATTACAAAGTCATTGTGCAATAGGAAAGAAAAAAAGTAAATATGGGCAAAGGCGGAAATATACATTAGAAAGTGCACTGTCAGAATTTGTAACTGTGTTGTGTTGTCCTCTGTCTATATATGCTTTCCAACTGAAGGTTCATGAGATGTTGAGATGTACCTTTGAGCTATTTCAAAGAACTGCTTTATCATTGGTTGATCTGTAGTCTCTGGTGAAAGTCAGTATTCACTTTAACAATTTATGGCAAATATACAAAAAGTCTAATAGAAATGTGTAGAATATGCTTGACCGTTTATGACAACTAGATAAAAAGTTTAGCATTTCCTGCAAAGACATATACGATGAGCTAATGACTTGATGTTTTGAGGGGTAAGACTATAGCAACATGACAATAGGGACTGAAAATGTAGGAAAAAGCAGACAAATCCATTGCATAATCAGTTACATGAACGTACCAAAGCAAACACAACTTGTTAAAAAAAAAATTAGAAACATTTTATGATGTGCACAAGTGATTACATGATGTGGAGGTTGAACAAGTAGTTTTGAGAATTTCATTTCTGATCTGAGAAAAGCACCAAACTGTAAACTGACTTTGGCCCTTTTATCTAAATCGAAGCTTCTGATTGGTGTGTGATAAATTTTGACTCCTAGTGTTTCCACTTGGGTAATTGTGTACTAATTGAGCTCAAACTTTGCAGACTCGAGTGAACAATATTGAATGCTAGTGCTTTCTAAATGACCACATGATGTAAGCACTGAGAAATGTAGGGATTTGTGTGTAGAGTTTTGCAGTAACAGTTCACCAAATCTGACTCATGTGTTAAAGCAGGGGAGTAGTGTTTATAGTTTAGGAAAATGGGTGTGCTTTTTGAAAAATGGCATTATGGTTTTGAAATTTTAGTTCAAAAGACTACTTATAGTGTTTTAGCAATCGAGAAAAACTGTAAAATTTGTATTAAATTGAATTGAATTGAAATGTAATTTCATTATTACTTTTTTTACTACATTTTGTGTGTGTGTAATGCACAGACAAGCATTTATGGTAAACTAAAATGTATTTTAGTGTCATTTTTTTTTTTAAACTTGTCATGTTTTTAACTATTTAACTATTTGTAATTACACATAGTTCCCTTTTTAAAAAAGTTTACATTTTGAATGTAATATTGAATTACACACTACAGTTAAAATTATAAAGTACTTTACATGTGCTATAATACGTTAGTTAACACATCAAAATTGTTCAGTTTAGTATGTGGTAGTTTGGTGTGAAAAATAATTCATGTACTTGTACTACAAAAGCATTTGCAGCCTCTGTTAATAAGAATTAACTATTGATAACATGGAATTTAAATAAGAGCATATGTAATATTTTTTATATTATAAATACGTCAAATTATTAGGAAAAATAAAATAAACAATATTCATAGTAATGTAGTGCAAGCAAAAAACAAAACAAAACAATGAAACTTTATAATCATTTTTTGAACATCCAACCCTGTACTGCTTACTTCTGCCATATATTTCATTTTATGATTTAGTTTTAGATGCAAATCTCTGATTTCCATTTCTGTCGCTGAAGAATGTGTAAACACAGCAGAGTTTGGAAGATTAGAGGCGATAAACCAACACAACGATCCCAGTTTGCTAATTCTCTCTAAACAAAAGAAAATATGGAAATGATTTTATGCAAATATTTTTCCTCTCGATGGACAAATACTCTCTATTACATAAGATTAGCATCTCTCCTCGGCTTCTTTAAAGGGGTAAACAGGATTTGTCTCGCTATTTATGAAATAAAAGATCTCTTTCATTTACAAATCAAAGCTTCCTCTCAGGCGACTGCAAAAACGGTTTGTTGTGATAATAACGTCACAGTGAATGGTTTGAATGTCCTATTGAAGTGGAAAGTTAGTGCAGGAGATATCAGGAAATAGAAGAAAATTTGGATTTACTGTAGATAACAGTGGATTTTGTCATTTGTCATTGGGGGACGAGTTTGAGCTCTTCATCCCTGCTGTGGTTCCTCAAGACTTCCAGATCAATATGTAATTCCTGTTTAGAATGAGGAGACAGCAGAGAGGACGGAGATCGGGGTGGATGTCTTTGCGTTTCGAAGCTCCCGAGGGACGTTTTGCTTTGTGTCTTGACATTTGTCTCCCCTACATCAGATCTGGAGACGCCAGCCGACTGAATTCACCGGGATGGAGAGGAGACGATAGATCGATCACTCTTTTCGTCTCCCTGATGTGCGTCTTTCATCAGCTCTTCACCCCCCGCAATCAGTCCCTCCCTAAAGTTTGTGTGTGTCTCTGTCTGAGGGCCTGTCGAGGACCAGGTAAAGAGCAGATCTCAAAGCTGAACAGACAGACAGACTGGCGGGTGACATGTAGACGGTGCAGAGAAGAACAAAAAACAATCATTGATCTAATTACCCTATAATGAAGGTGGAAGAACCGAGAGGAGGGGTGAAGAGACCCCCTGCTCCTTAGTGTTGATATCTTGCTCTCTTAGAAACACACACACATACAGAGTCATGCACTTATAGGAACAGTGACCAAAACAAGGCATTCATTTTTTACAGTTTAGCACGTTGCATATTTATTTTTGCATTATGCATATGCATTTTTTCAGTTAAAAATTGGTTTAAATGCATTTATGCCATATATATATAGTACCTCTCCTATGGACCCACTTTTACTTTTCAGAAAAGATTGGGTTTTCTGTTATTCAAAGTGTCAAAATATAATGGAAACGTCTTTGAAATGACCCTAAATTTATTCTGATTAATTTTCTGCACTATTTGCATGAAGTGTTTTATAATCCTGTATAAAATTGCAAAGCATTTGTATTTATATTTCCATCATAATATAAAAAACAAACTTTGTCCGATGATTTCAATTTTATGAAATATCTTGTGGTGCGACCATCAAGAAACTACCATTTTGGGACTTTTATGTTGAAATCCATTCATAGATAGGACTTTGCATCATATAGCAATTTCCCATTGACCCGTGCATCAAGCAGGTTTTTAACTCTCTTTCAAATTTGAAAAAAAAAAAATCTTTTTAAGGGCTGGTATGTAGTTGTCATATTTGGATATCATGTGGTATGACCTCAAAAAAACTATGAATATTAAGCTATTTTTACAAGTATTAAATTTCATAGTGACCTTTTGTGGGAAGCTAGCTTGTTTTGTTTAGGTGGCCAATTCTGTGCTTGTAAATTTTGACTGAATTTGAAATATCACGTGGTGCGACCACAGCAGAGTGTTTTCCATTGTAGGTATTTGTCCCAGATTGACAGTTTTTGTGCTTTTATATTCAATTGATGGTTTATATACATAAAATACTTTATTTTAGTATAATTTAGAATAGATTTTTATGCAGTTTCGTCATTTCAGATGGTTTATGTTTAATCTTTGTACAATCTTTGCAAAAAAAAGCAAAAAAAAGCAAATATATATATATAAAATTTTAGTTAGGTTATTATGCATTTAATTATGCACTACTGAAGCCGGAGTCAGCACATCAACAGTCACCACGCTCGGACGTCTTCAGGAAAAGGGCTACCAAGCAACTTGTGAAACAGAAACAACGTCAGAAGCATCTTACGTGGGCTAAGGAGAAAAAGAACTGGACTGTTGCTCAGTGGCCCAAAGTCCTCTTTTCAGATAAAAGTAAATTTTACATTTCATGTTGAAATCATGGTCCCAGAGTTTGGAGGAAGACTGAAGAGGCACAGAATCCAAGCTGCAGTAATTGATAGTACATAGTCTGGTTTAGTCTACTCAACAAAACACAATCAAAAAATTCAAAAGCAAAACTGTGACTTTCAGACGGACTCTAAATGCCTATTCCGGGTCTGTATAAGCTGCAAAGTAGACAAGACTTTAATCTGACTGAAGACTGGAGAGGCACAGAATTCCAGAATTTGCTTGAAGTCCAGTGTGAAATTTCTGAAGTCAGTGATGATTTGGGGGGTCGTGACGTCTGCTGGTGTCGGTCCACTGTGTTTTATCAAGTCTAAAGTCAGTGCAGGCATCTACCAGGAGATTTTGGAGCAGTTTATGCTTCCATCTGCTGACAAGCTTTATGGAGATGCTGCTTTATTTTTCCAGCAGGACTTTAGCACCTGCCCACAGTGCAAAAACCACTTCCAAGTGGTTTGCTGACCATGACATTACTGTGCTTGATTGGCCAGCCAACATGCCTGACCTGAACCCCACTGAGAATCTATGGCATATTTTCAAGAGAAAGATGAGAAACAGTCGATCCAACAATATACAGACAATCTAAAGGCTCAGTAGTGCCTCAGCAGTGCCACAGGCTGATCACTTCCATGCCACACTTCACTGATGCTGTAATTTGTGCTAGGAGCAAGTCATTTGCTGTAATTCCTGCTGCCAATCAAGTATTGAGTGCATAAAAGAACATAATTTAAAGAACTTGACCTTTTCTGTTTTGAAAATGCATTTTTTGATTGATCTTAGGAAATATTCTAATATTTCAAGATTGGATTTTTGACTTTCATGAGCTGTAAGCTCTAATCATCAAAATTAAAACAAAACAAAAAAAAAACTTTAGAAATGTTTTACTTTACATGTAATAAATCTAGAATATATGAAAGTTTCAGTTTTTGACATAAGTTACAAACAAAAAATTAACCTTTTCACGATATTCAAATTATATATCAAAACTTAACTAGGTAATTTAGCCCACAAATGTGCTGAAAGTGGAAAATGAGTTGCAAATATGGCCAATTCAAAAGAGCTCTCACAAAAGCTGTAGAGAAAAAATTGTTTTATTAAATTAGTGTGTGGCTACAAGACAACACTAAAGGTTCCTAGAGAGACAGCTGGCAGCCTTATGTGCAAGTTTAAAAAATTCTGTACCCGAAAATCCTTCAGGGCATTGAAGAAATATCAGAGGAATAAAAGAGGGAATTTTTTCTAGATCCCCTCAGTTTACTGCGAAAGACTTGCAAAATGAAAGGGGGAAATAACATTTCAGTGTAGATTATAAGAAGAACATTAAACAAGTTCGACCTAGAAGAACATACAAGGTTGGCTTGCTAAAATAAATTTGATTAGACCTCTGGAGTTCTTGAAGGTTGTTTTATGGAGTGATGTGACCCAGCTGGAACTATCCAGACCCACTACGTTTGGTGCAAAACAGGCAAGGCTTATAAGCAGAGAAACACCACTTCCATCATCAAACATTGAGCTGGACTGGTCTTGTTCTGGGGTACTTTGCTGTTGGAGGAAGAGGAAATCCTGACTGTATAAAGGACAGGATTGTTTGAAGTATCAGGCAAAGATTTTGATGCCTTTGGTGCAGAGACTGAAGCTGATGATCAGTGGACTTTCCTGCAGGACAACCATCTGTTTACATCCAAATGTTCTCAGAGTTGGTTCAGGGATTGGTCATAAAATGCTCAGTCTTGGTGGAATTTTATTAAAGCAATGGCACCATGAAAAACACATATTATTAGTGATCTAGAAGATTTTTCAAGCAAAAAATGGGCCAAGATGGCAGTATTTTACAGGAATTGACAGTACATAGTCTGGCTTAGTCTATTCTACCACACAATCCAAAAACTGAAAAGCAAAGTGACTTCCAGACTGACTCTTAATGCCTATTCCTGGTCAGAATGAGCTGCAAAGTAGACAAGACTTTATACCAAAGACTATAGAATACCCAAGACTTGTCACTCATATAGTTTTGAATGGGGAAAAATGCCAATGCTCTCTATGGCGAAGCCCCGCCTTCTTAATGAAAGAGCCAATCGTTGACTAGTAATGTCAGTGCGTCACTGCAGCTGCCGTTAGAAGTCCCGTTCCGAGACATGCGCTTAGTACTGCGCACTGGCTGATCTCACCTGAAAAATAAGCTTTTTTTTTTTTTTTAACACTATTGGAGCATAATATTGGAGCATAAGGAACAATATTTATGAGGCAGTTTGTTGTCAGATTTCATTGGTGACTTTAAATATGAAATTTAATCGTAAGCTTGGTGAACAGTTTTGGAGAATTTGATGTTTCCCCATTCAAACAGATAGGAGCCGCACTTGGCTGCCCAACAGGCCTTTCAAAGATGGCCACAGAGTGAAATGACTTGCCTTAAAGGGACTTTGCTTTATACTGACAGTAAAAGCTTTAGTTACACAAGAGAATATTAAGTACAGATCAAAAGTTGTTTCAAATTATAGTTATATTGACCAGAACCATCTGTTGGCCGATTGCATCCAAATGCAAAAACTAATGTGCTTTCTTGATATAAACACTCTCTCATACACACACATAATCTCATATGTGTGTGCATGAGCAGGCCAACGAAAAAATAAAAAATAAATACAAATCTCAAATTGCCATTGCAGTATGAGTCTGTAATTCTGATAAACCGAATTTGTTTCTTTCTCTGACAGCTGTGAGTGAATGTTAATGACTGCACTCGACTGACGTCAGTGCTAATGTCTCTGCCGACCAGATAAGACTCAGATTGCCGTACCTGCTAATTAAAAACAACACGCACACATAGAGATGAGCGCCACAAAAACTAACTTCATAATTGTATCCCCTCTCATTCATATCAGAGTGTAAACAGAAGGCTTGTCAATCATTCAGGACTAGCGCTAATGCTAACTCGTCCTGCTAATGACTTGTACTGCCTGTAAATTGGAAAATAAGGCAAATTGACAAACAAGGGGATAAACAGACCTCAGTGTTGCGTAAGACTGCGAAGCCAGATGTTTTCTAAGTGGATAAACTGAACAAACAAGTTATTTTAAAATATTAGAATTAAAAAGTGTTTCTTTACTAAACACAAAATACTTCAACATATCCTATTGGTGTTCAGTAAAGTCACTGAAATGACATGAGGGTGAATAAATGCAATAACAAATTAGGTTTCACAGAACTGATATGAACAGTTTACTGAAGTTTACTTTTAGTGTTGAAACTTATGTTTTTAAATCTACTTGTAATTACATATTTGTAGCATGTGTGATGACATTGCAGTTTAGTACAGTTTTAAAGAGTCTACATTTTGAATGTAATATTGAATTACACACTACAGGTAAAATTATAAAGTACTTTACATGTGCTTTAGTATGTTAGTCAACAGATCAAAGTTGTGTATTTCTTTAGAGGATAAAACATTATAAAAATATAATGATTTAAAATGTACTTTTAAGTTTTTTTTTTTTTTTTGGCTTCATTGCAAAGTCATTAAAACCGTAATAATAACAATCATCATCATCTTACTAATAGTATCTTCAATAAAAAGTTTGGCTAAAAGTTATACTATAAGTACATGTCAGCAATTTCCATCAATTTACTGTATGTTTTTTTGAACATTTTACCAGAAATGAATCATGTTTACAAGAAATAATTAGGGGGCGCAAGGTACAGGGAACATGGAAAATCTAATCTAAAATTAAATTCACGCAACATGTTTCCTTTAAAAGTTCTGCTGTTACAAAATCCTGAAAGAGAAGCCTGACTCAGCGAGTTATGAAACTCACTAAATCTGTCCAAAATGCACACCAGTCCCCTGATGAATTTAGCATAAACATCACTTAGACCACCAAATGAACACATTGGAAAAATGAAGCCAAAAGAAAAACCTAATTAAACTGCTCCAGGACCATGAAAAGGGAATATGAATCAGCAGACCATTTCATTAGCTTCAGACAAAGACAAATTACCACAAAATACAGTTTGAGCAATGATCCACTGAAACAACACCTACAGAAAAGCAACAGAGGGATTTAGACAGGATGGACGTGTGCTGTACAGCAAACTGCATGTTAATAAAACTTTCAATTATTTTAACATTATGTATTTTTACTGTACATGCTAGTGTTGCTCCGGTACTTACTGTGCATACTTTTTGCACAGGCATGGATGTCAACATAAAATGTAAATATGTAAATATGTAAAAAAAAAAAAAAAAACCTTCTAATTTCTTGAAGCTAACTGGAGATCAATAAAAAACTAAAACCGAAACAAAAATAAATGAAACCTATACCATAATATAAAAATATTGAATAAATATGATGACAATCTTACTAAAAATTTAATTAAAATTAAAATTAAATGTAAAATTTAAAATTAAAAGTGTATAATGGTATTTAAATAATGTTAAAATAACACTCATAATGTTAACTCAGATATTAAAAAAAAAATCATAAATTTATTTATTTATTTGTTCTTACTTGCATATCAACCACCATTTTACGTGTAGTTCATGTATTTATTTTATCTCCCATTTGTCTAGGTTTTTGTTTATATTTCATATTTGTAGTTCAGCTCTCTTAAGTCCTTTATGTCCTATTATACAGTTTTAGGAGCAGAAAGTCCTAAACAACTTCATTACACAAAACAATAGTGTGCAAGTAAAGCGAATAACTAATTGATCCAGATTCACTTACAAGAATCCAATGTGAGCACCAGAGACAGTGTGAATGTAAAGAAAATACTTTTTTTTTCTAAGTTGCATTTTTGTCAAATATGAAAAATGTATTACAGTTATCAGGATTTAACACTTTACACATTAGCAGAACATTTTAAAATATTTTAATTAAATAAATAATAAAATAAATAAATAAATACATACATTTTTTTTTATTTTTTTTAAGAGTACACTTTCATGACTGTTCTTAAAGGGGTCCTATTATGTTCTTTTACAAAGATGTTTTGATTTTGTTTTGGGGTGCACTAGAACATGCTTTTGAAAAAAAGGTTCGAAAAACGTGCTATTTTTAACATACTAATGTTAAAAATAAAACATATTTTTTAACATATTTTAACAATTTACATTATTACAATACATTCTCCCAGCCTGGCACAAATGCTTGATTAGTTCCAGGTTTAATGAAGGCCCGCCTTTCTGAAAAAAGAAATGTGTTGTGATTGGTTAGCTGTCCCACTGAATTGCGATTGGCGAACAGCTTAGATGTTGTTTCCATACTGCCACGCCCTTTGTCGAAGAAGCAAGTTCCATGTACAACTGTTAGCGCAAGCTAGATTAAAGTGATTCTTACATTTTAAATATGGATATTTTTCTTACAAAGATGCATCGATTCACTACAGGAGGCCTTTATTAACCCCTCGGAGCCATATGAGGCACTTTTTATTATGGATGGATGCACTTTATTGGACTTGTTTTGGACTGATGAAGAGAAACACCTGTCTATGCTATTCTAAAGCTTGGGAGTGCCAGGATAAATTTTAATATAACTCTTTTAATATAACCCTTCATGATTTCCTTCAAGAAGGAAATCATTTACACCTAAAATTCAGGTGAGTAAATAATACACCTCAGTAGTGTTGGGTCCTATCCTCAGCCTGCGAGATCGCCAATACATGATATTATCGTGCTAATTTATTTAATTATTTACATACTTAGTTTCATTGCCCGAAACCAGCTCCAACATAAGGCTAAAAGCAGCCTAACATTATCAAGGAACATCATCACTGATTAGCCTAGCATATTCTAGTGCAAGTTTATGCATTTTAAAAAAACACTCACGTTGTAAGTGAAGCTATCTACACTGTATGATGAATAAATCTCTTACCACACACTGCACATGTCTGCGGCACGTTATGGCTCTGACGCGGCAACCGGAGTAGATTGCGGCTTCGGCGTGTGTTTTGACCCCCTGTACTGCACATGTCTGCGCTGTGTTACTGCTCTGAAGCTGCCACTCTAGTCAATGCTTATGTGTTTATACCTGCCGCTTGCTGAAGCGGTTCTCCGTGCTGCATCACTAAAGTTTGGCTAATCCCCCACCTCGTCCCTACACCCACACCCCCCACCATAGGAATTTCCGTAGGCAGGATTTAATTTAATGATATTCTAATGGGCCGCGTTGTGACATCATTGCATGCGGAAAACAAACGTTGTAGTCCAAAGAAGCCGTTCACTCTAGGTCTTGAAAAGAGATTTTTTTAAATACTAAATATCTCCCTTTGGAGTGGACTTTGAAATTTGTAAATTTGTAGATCTTTTTTATGCCCAAACATACACACCACACTGACTAAAATTCAAAAAGTGAAAAAGCATAATAGCACCCCTTTAATGTATTTAAGTAACCTTTTATTCATTAATATATTATCTGCAAGCATGTTTTGTTACTTATAACTACACTACAAGTATGAATTCACTACAATTAAGAACACTTCTTTTATCACAAAGATTTACTATTTAATGTAATCTCCATGCACAGTTTTCTCCAAAAGTTTGGGCACAGCAAAGTAGGGTTTTTAATAATGCCAATATAAATCCTTATCAGTTCTTGCCATAAATACAATTAAAGAGACTAAAAAAAAGGTACTAAATTGCAATGTCATCACATTACACATGTTAAAAAAATGTGTAATTACAAATAGATTTTAAAACATGACAAGTTACATTAAAATATATTTTTGTTTACTGTAAATGTTTGTCTGTGCATTAGACACTACACTGTAGAAGAAAAAGAAAAAGTTGGTAAATAAATTTGATTTCCTGCATGTACTTTTGGTGTATTTTGATAGATAAAGACAGATTGCTGTACTCTTCCTTCCCTGGAAGATTAAAGCTGTAGACAGTGACATTCAGAACGAGATCCGGCCCTCACGCAAGCCGTGGCCTACTTCAGTGATGGAGCAAAACGTAGCCTTTTCTCCTCTTGAAAAAGATCTGACATTTAACTACCATTTTCCATCTTTTCTGCTGACAGAGAGGGTTCAGGAAATGCCAGGCACAACAGTGCCCCCCGTCTGGAGGTGGGATTTAGTCTTCCGTGAGGTCAGTTCACATGGAGAGGAGGTCAGGGCGGCTTGTACCACTCTCTTTGATGGGGATGATGTCTTCTTTGAAGTTTTATCAAAGACGGCACGACTTTAACCGCTTGCGCGGTAACAATAGAACAATAGCAAGGCCGGGCTCTTATCTGTATGCGTGCTGTGAAGCACAAAGAGAACACAGCGCTGTCAACAGAGCATGTTACACAAAGGCCTCTAAATAAATACAACATAATACACCACCGCAAACACAGTCTCTTTACTCTGGTCATTCCTGATTGTCCGTGAGGGAAGCTCCTCTCCAATTACTGCTAATTTATCTGCAGACGCAGGTCAGCGCAGGTGATTTCGTTATCTATATGAGGTCATTTGGATTTAGTCACTTGCACACATTCAGAGCCCGCTATCTATAATGGGGCATCAACAGACCCTAATTTACATTTAAACCATTGGTTTCTGAGCAGTCAGGCTGGAATGGAATTCCTTTATAAACACACAGTGTTTTCCAAATGGGTGGAACCACCTATAGGTAAATCTGATTTTTGGAAATCCTTTTGTAATATTTTTTTCATTGATAAGAGACAACACTAACTATAAAAAATAAATACAGAACAAGCTATAAAGTTATGTTGACACAATACTCTTTAAAAAAGAAGTCTTATCTTTATTTAGTCCTGTAATAAAGTTTCTTTTTTGACAGAAGAACTGGTTTATGCTTATATGCTGGATTTATGGGTTGACAGTATCAAAAACCCTACTTTGCCTTTGCTGCCCAACTTTTGAAGAAAACTGTGCATGGAGATTATACTGAACAATAAGTCTTTGTGATAAACTAAGTGTGCATAATTGTAGTGAATGCACACTTGTAGTGTACTTAAAAGTACTTTAAAAAGTAACAAAACAAAACATGCGTTCAATGCAGATAACATATTAATGCATTACAAGGTAATTTAAGTGCATTAAGAAAGAGTCATGAAAGTGTACTATTTTTAAATAAAGTAAAAAAAGTCTTGTATTAATGTGTTTTTTTTTTAAATGTCAGTTTATTAATTTGAATAACCATTTGTTGTACTTTGAAGAAGCTCAGTAATTTTGACGTTTTGACTAATGTTATGTAAAATACTTGATTATAATTTGCTATATTGTCATAATTACACTTATAAAAATGCCTTTGAAGAAAACGTTACAGGTGTTCATCTTGAGGCAGAACAATAAGATATGTCAGAGCAAGATATTTTCAGTTTTAGCTCAAACATGCATTTTAGTCGGAGACTAGCCTTAAGCCTTGCCTGTGAAACCAGGGCATAAAGATGTATTTAAGTCCTACTTAAGTTGGTCAAAACGCATTAAAGTTCAACTTTTTGTTTAATGTAAGTTTAAACTATAATACATTTTCATTTAATTGTAAATAACATGAATTGTCCAGAAACAGTACATTCAATCAATTAGTAATTTTTTTAAAAGTATGCTAAAGTGTACTACTTTTATTTATTTATTTATTTATAGAAATCCAAAATACAGACAGTATGTGCTGCAGGCACAGATGAGTAACATTTTCTTGAGAAAATGAAAAAGAAAAAACATTTGCAAACTAAATAAAAAATAATTTTCCTAGTAGCTGTGTAGAAAAATGACTTCTTTCTACGCTTCATGTTTGTTGTTTATGATATAAAGATATCTCATATCTGTGTATTATCTTGCAGTAAAATCTGTTCATTCACAAATTTGCGTAAGTAATTTGATATAGGCTCTATTTAATTTCCGGAGCTTGTACATGGAGTACTGTGAACAGGCAATGATGTTCACTTGGACATTCAAAGGAAACAAAAATGTTTACATTGCAAATGAAACAGAACATAAAAGCTCTCATAACAAATAATCACAAGTGGATAAAATAATTACAGTCAGAGCTGGACAATGACAGGCCTAATGTGGCTCATTATATACAAAATACAGATAATAGCTAGACTAAAAGCAGCTAGTCCTACTTAAAGTATCCTGGTAATTAGTGACCAGAACAGAAAGGCTCAATATTGTGAAGATACCCATAAAGGTTATTAATAACGTTAATTTAACACCAGAGAGCACTTGATTGTGCTTGGAGTGTTGAGCACCAAATGTAACAAAGTGTGATTTAACAAATGACCCAATTAAACAACCCTCCTGCTTTTGATAGATTAAATTAGCATATTTTCTAAACCTTTATCTCAAGATCCAACATTTAGATTTCAATTTAGTTACTGAAATTCAGGTTTAACATTTAGACTCCCTTAAGAAAAATAAGTTTATTCAAGTGTGCTATTTGTATACTTCTTTTAAACTAAACATAGGAAAGTATACTTTCTGTTTACTTTCATGCGCTTCTCAGAAATGTGCTTTATGTACTTCTCCAGAAAGATACTTAAAATGACATTTAAAGGGTCATCGGATGCCCATTTTCCACAAGTTGATATGATTCTTTGGGGTTTAATGAAAAGTCTCTAATATACTTTGGTTAAAAATTGTCAGTGGTTGTGTAAAACAGCAGCCTTTTTACCTTGTCAAAATCAGCTCCGCAAAAATGATCCCATTCTGGTTGAGGCTGCTTTAAATGAAATTGAGCTCTGCTCGCCCCGCCCCTCTCTTCTCTCTGTGGAAAGACGAGCCTGTTTACTTTAGTCGCATTTAGCTGCTAAACTTGCTAACTAGCACATTATTAAGAAAGGCAATCACAAACATTCATAAAAAAAACCCCTTATACTCACTTCTCTTCTTCACTTCTAATCTTTTTTCAGCTTTTTGTTCAAAATGTTGTTTATTTCTTTCTTTTTTTTCTTATTTATGAAACTTACCCACATCCAAGTGTTTTTTAAAAAAAGAACGCATGAAGCTAGAATAAAATGTTGCCCTGTTCTTTCTTTTGATGTATGTTCAGATATTCATAAAACAAAACATATACACATTAATACCTAAATAGGGACATAGTAGTATACTTAAAGTATGATGTAAAGTTATATAAGTTTACTACTGTTATACTTAAAACATACTTAACAGTATATAAACTAGAAAGTATTGAAATAGTACACTTACAAGTATACTACTAGTACATTGATATTTGTATACTTACTACATAAAGTATACTTAAAAATAGACTTGAACTTTACTTAAGTATACTTAATAAAATAAACTTGAAGTATACTATTTTTTGGTAAGGGTTGAATTAATTTATACATTGTAATTGTATATTTAGTGTTTATATATAATGTAATGTTAACATATAAAACATGATACATTTTTTTAAAAAAGGTTTTATTTTGGTAAATTAGCCTGTAATTATTGTATAAAACTTTTTTTTTTTTTTTTTTTTTGAAAACCGCCATACAACACTTGGAGGTGAAGTGTACAGGACAGCAGTGGGGTTTGAGTGGGGCTTTATGGGAATAAACCACATAAAGATGTTTTCATTTCTCATTCTGGATTAGAGCACGAGAGAGTCCGAGATGTCTGTTTGATGGAGTGGGCTCAGCCCTGCGTTTCGATGCTAACAGCATTAGCTTTATCTTACCCTGGTAAAGAATCTGTGGTGGCGACTGTTCCACTCCATCAGTCGGCTCCTCATTAGCTGCCATGGCAACCTGCCAGTTTAAACCAGCGCAGAGGATGTTAAACGTGAAGCCCGTTGGGACGGCACGCCTCCGCTTAGATAAATGGCCATGATCAATCTCTTCTCCGGCCTGGTGATGTTAGAAGGGCTGTATCTCTCTAAAGTGCTGCTGAGCGGCATTGATCTGGCCTCAGCTGAAACAGAACAGGATGAACAACTGGGGAACATACAATTCTGACCACCATATGCATCAGAAAATCATCATAAAGTGTTTACATTACAAAATGTAAACACTTTATGATGGGTGAAAAGTTCAGTTGTCAATAGTGTAGTGATGTATAAAACAGCACACACAGAAGTAATTTTCAAAAGCAAGCAGCTTTCTGTTGGTGAACATGATGAAGTCGGGTGATCAGCTGAAACACAAGGAAGTTTTTCACATGGATCCATGAAATTCTGCGTGATAAATGCAATCAACTTTTCTTGGAATAAAACCCAACACTGCAGGCTTTGAGACGCTTCATTTACACCCAGGTTTTGCCATGTAGGTTAGCGTCGCAGCTCTCAATGCTGATTATCTAATTCTCCTGTCGAGACTTGTCGACCTCTCCACTTTCACAGGGGTCAAGGTTAAAGCCTCTAATGCATTCCAGCGGCTGCGTATGACGATTATGTGTATGTGTGAGAGTCTGTCTGTCATTACAGAGCACTCAGACAGCGAGTGCGCATTGATTACCAGAAAGACTGCTGAAAGATCATCCATCATCTGACCCACCTCTGGGCAAACAAGAGCCAGAAACAGAGCCAGAGACTCTAATGTTCATCTTTATTCATGTCATATATTTCATCATTCTTATGTAGTTGAATTATTGTGTGCTACTTCTTTATTTATTACTTTGCTTTATTATTTTATTTGCCTGTATTGTTATTTTACTTTATTTTCATTGTCTGCAACTAAGCAACAAACACGTCTGCAATAAAATGTGATTTATTTGCCAATAAACCATAGGAAAGTTGAATTAAAAAAAAAACAGAGAGAGAGAGAGATAAACAGACAGAGAGAGAGAGAGAGAGAGAGAGAGAGCAGGAGGGTCAACATCTGGGTCCATTTGCAAACAGAAGCTTCATTCAAATTTAATCATGGCCTGCATTTACCTTCAGCTAAAAGACTGGTTACCAAACACACACACACACACACACTGCTATGTCCTTCCATAATTTTTATACTCTTTCTGAAGAAAATAAAGTTGTTTTGGTTTGTTGCTTACTGGCCCGAATCTAAAACGTCCATGCTCTAAAGTTTAATACTTAGGATTAGATTCAAAGTAGTGTGCAATAATAATAGTGCTGCCTTTACTACTAAGAAAACACATATATGTTGATACTATGAATGGAAAGTGCTGAGTGTCTGCGGCAGTCTCTGTGCCATTTCTGTCCTGTCAGCGAGCAGCTTTCAGTCATATTAAGTTGTCCTGAGAGATTTCATTGAGATGGGCCTCTAGAGGTCAGGATGAGGTCACCACCTTATGACCACAACATTAGTCCTTCACATCCACATAGCCAATCTGACATGACACACTAAGCCTTTCAGAGCTAAACCAGACATGAAAGAGAAAGAGAGAAAAGTGATATCATTATACACTGAAGAAGAAAAATAATAGTTTGGACCTGTTTGATATTCAATACTCTATTTTGCTACCGTCAAATTTATTCTTCTTATTATTTTTTTTGCAAATTATATATATATATATATATATATATATATATATATAATTTTCATGTATAATATATTTGTTTACAGTGTTGGAGAAAGTTACTTTTAAAAGTAATGCATTACATCTGGACAGGCTTGTAATACAAAAAAGTTATTTTACAAATGTAAAAGCCCTTTTCACAACAAAAGTTAAATGAATATGCCTCAGGCTGAAGGAAATATGCAGAAAGATATGATGCAGCAGAAGAAAGTTCAACACTGTTCAGCAGTAGCAAAAATGAAACACAAATGTGTCATTTTTGCTTAGTACGACTGAATTGGATCATCAAAGGTCAGTAGCAGAGACACCGATTAACAAAATGGGATCAAATACATACATGATATTTGTGTTAACATATTTAATTAAGTTTGTATAATATTCTTAGTTTGCATTTGATTGTTTTTGTTCATTTTGAGGAGTACTGAATCTGCTTTTGTGCAGGTGAGATGAGTAAATGCATGTAACAGTAGTAAACTTTGAGTACAAAACTAGTTCACATCTATGTTTTCAGTTTGTACTACAAGTATACTAAAGGTGAACTTATAGGTATACTGATAGTTTACTAATTAAATACTTAGATCAAATAGTCTCAGTAAACTACTAGTTTAATAGTTTTATGCTGCAAGTATAGTCCTAAGTTTTCTTTAAGTAAGTATAAATAAACATCTTGAACAAAAAGGCAAAAAACAAACAAACAAACAAACAAAAAAAAAACACCCCAAATCATGACAGTCATTATTACCTCTTCATGAGTCAACATTTTATTCCATAAAGTTATACAGTTTTACATATGATTTTGATGCTGTTTCATGTCTGAGGATTGTGTTAGATCACATGTGGAAGCATTTTGTCTTCTTCTTCACTTATGTTTTGGAAATTCTGTACAGAAGATGTGCAATAATGCCCCTAGCGTATAACAATGAAAACACAGATTCTCAGAGCACAAGCACAGCTCAAATATACTTAAATATCATTTTAAGCATATTTCTGAGA
Source organism: Labeo rohita (assembly GCF_022985175.1). NCBI lineage: Eukaryota > Metazoa > Chordata > Actinopteri > Cypriniformes > Cyprinidae > Labeo > Labeo rohita. Next base: position 32,866,502 of record NC_066886.1, on the reverse strand, counting down.
AGTACCTACAATTTTTAGTTTAAAAGAAGTATACTAATAGTACACTTGAATAAACTTCTTTTCCGTAAGGGTTTGTGGGCAGTACGCTGACATGTAATGCCGTTTTACTTCAGGTGTCCCGAGTTCAAGTCCCAGCTCGTGAACCTAGCAACGAACACACATAATGAAGAAGTTACGAGTCTTCTGCCATTGTCGTGACATGTTGCCAAATATGGTAACCCATACTTAGACTTTGTGCTCTGCATTTAACCCATCCAAGTGCACACATACTGTACAGCAGTGAGTGGTGAACACAACTCACGCACAAAGCTCTTGATATTCCTATTGATAAAAAGATACATACTTTGAGCACTCCCTAAATGACCAATGACCTGAATGACGTCTGCTGATAAGCCTGTCGGGCTTTAGTTTGCGATAACAACCAGCTGGATACATATTATCCCTTACATATTAAATATATTTATATATAATATCAGTTATATCAATAAAACAATATTCATGTAAATATTTTCAAAATATATACTGTATGTGTGTTTATTTATATATACATAATAAATATACACAGTACACACACATACATTATGTAAATGAAGCTGTAATTTTGGATGCAATTAATCACGATTAATCATTGCATAGCACTAAATTTTAATGCTGCATTATATTCAAAGATAGATGTCAGTTTTTCTTTCTTGACATCTCTAAATTTTAAACATAACATCACATCCCATTGTCTGATACTGACGTGTATGGTGTGGATAAAGAAATAAAATGCTGACGCTACCAGTTGTTGAACTGCCAACAAAGATGTTTCTATAGCAATAAACAATTTCAATAATGATAATATGCTATGGTACAATTTGTTCTGCAGGTGTGCGATTATCAACAGAGACCATTTACTATGTTTTACACACCTGCCTCTGCAAACGTTCACTAAAATTAATGTTTATCATGAACTAAATTACTTCTCCCTGGGTGCCGCCATGTTTTGGTGAAATCTGAGTTGTGGGTTTCCGTAACTTGTAGTGTCACAGTATTGGATTTATCCAAATAGGAACTGAAAATTCTCACTTACTTGAGCATATAGTGTTAAAATGAAAACCTTAAATATGTAATGTATTCTAGCAAACCCCAACAAATTAATTATGAAAATTTCCAATGTTATGATCTATTATTTAAAAGAGGAGTTGGAGTCTAGATTTTTTTTTTTTTTTTTTTTTTTTTTTTTTTTTGACCACTGCAAATTTTGTGCTGTGACAAACTGAGAACAAACAAAAAGTGAAATTAAAATGACATACTGTATATGATGATATTATGTATTTTAAACAAGCATGTACGACCAAATACTGCAAATATCCTTGGAAAAGACAGGAACATCTGGACACCTTATGTTGTGCCCTTTGAGTTTGCATTTGTGCACCGTTTGTAAATGTACGTCAGCGGACAAATGATAATGTGAATGTAAATGGCTTCATCTAATTACATTTTTGTCCGGTACACGTCCCTGGTATATTTAGACAAAACGGAGAGCAAGGGAACGAAAGACAGAGCGAGAGAGGGGCATATGGCATCGTTTTCGCTTCTCAGCCTGCATATCTTTGCATAATTCATTCTGTTGCTTTCCAAAACCTCATAAACTTCGAAGATCATTTTAGGAGCTTGAGACAACAAAACAAAAGAGACTAATGTGATTTCAGAGAGAGCAATAGAGCGTTTTCACCCCTTCAAATCCATCAGCTGAATCTTGGAGGTGAAATTCATTAGCTCGCAGTCTTCATTTATCTCTAAGTGAGTCTAGATGACTGTGTATCTGTGATGGATCTCTTATTTTTTGCTTTCTCATTCTCTTCGTCTCTCTCTCAGGGGTCTGAGCAAAACAAAAAGCCTCATTAACAGTCTGTAGGCCACCTGTGCAGCAGGTGAGCATTGATGACCTGTTAAGGCGTCTCCCGCCGTCTCTTCTCAGGCTGGATCGGTCGCGTACGTCCCCCGGCAGAAGCAAACGCTTCCCCCCCGCGGCGCAGTCAAATGGTCTTTTCCTCCCTACAGCCTTACAATCTAATAACGCGCAGCTTCCCTCCGCGGTGGAGAGATTTTAACGATTGCTGACGCCCCCGCTCTCTCCACTTCCCCGCATGCTCCCTGTTTTTACAGTAATTCAAGAGCTAAAGGAGCCGTTACAGCGGAAACGTGTACGACCAATTAAAATCGGATCGTGGGGTGCCCACCTACTGACTGGCTATTACTGGCACTCATAGTTCAAGAAGTTCCCAGCTTATTTTCTATCAAAACAGAAACACAAACTTCAGACTTGAGATAATAATGACACTGAAATGATGATTTCATGTTCTTCGGTCTATAAAGTGATTGTGGGTACATTTGGAAATGTTTGCGCAGAATGTATACTTTGCAAATTTTTAGTTTATTTGATAAAACGTCAGTACGCAACCTGATCACACTGCGTGTGATAGCATATCCCACAATGCAATGTAATCGGATCCCTCATATCCAGTGTGACATGAACATTTTTACATAAAAGTGGATTAACAAAGCAGAATTGCCATTTATGTTTCAGTACCAAATACACTGTAAATAATTCAAAGAGATTATTGCATTACAGAGCCCCAGACATGACGTGGGAAAAATATTTATATCGTGGCCACGAATAAACAATTAATTCCCATGACTTACTAATTCGTCACCTTGTTTTAAGTGCATCGTGAGCATGATTTACTAATTTTCTACCTCATTCTGTCCATCGTGAGCACAATTTACTAAACTGTTACTTTAAGTAAAGATTAAGCAGTATCGATTTTTCTTTTAGAAACATTATTGATACCGATTATTTGCATGTTTATATGACCGATATTCAGAACTGATTTTTATTTATTGTTTTCACATCTGCTATTCACAAAATGTTTAGCATGTTCAACATCTGGAGTATGAAACTACAGCATGTGTTGTTTAATAAGCTGAAGTGTGAAGACATCTATTTTGTTAGAGTAAGTATAAAGGAAATGAACAAACACAACAGTAAATACATCACTGGAAATACAGAGTCCATCTCAACCGGTGGGTTTAACGGCATTTCGTCTGTCTAGACTATGAAATACCTGTTGACAGAGCCCTGTTTTTATCTATGCGTTTGCACAGAACGTATACTCAAATCACGATGTCTCGCGGAGATAATTTACACAGAAATGTAATTACTTGGATGCTTATTAATGAAATACAGAAAATATAGGTTATATAGAAAATGTTAATGTAATTTAGGCAATCTTGAGCAAGTGGATCTTGTTAAAAACTAGATACGGTGGCCGTACTGGAACATGCCTGATCACCATTTGAGTGAACGGGACTCATAAACGGCAGCTTTACAAGATATTGCCTAAACAACAGAGAGAGTTAAATTAAGATGGTTTGTTTCCAACATACACTTACGTAAAGTTACATCTTCGGCACATAGCTTTATGGATTGCATGACTCTCCTTGAATTTATCTCTACACCACACTTAAACTACATATCAATCATATATATATAACGCATCTCATTTTTGAATTATTGACTGGTAGACTATGTTAAACAAACCATATCAACTAAGGCAAATCAAGTTACTTCACTTGTAAACGCCATTACTGACTCATCCCTGTTCAAGATGCAGTGCGGTAATGGCGGTCTTGCACGCAATTCTTAAAGCGCCCACAAGATGGCCAAATATCGGTAAACATTGCAAAACCGATATCCGGTAATAGAAAAATGCTTAAATATGGGTAAAACCAATTATTGGTCAATCTTTACATCATGCACATGATTTACTTATCCCTTCTGTTTGTTGAATGATTTTTGAATAGCCTATACTGCACCCTATTTGTGATCATTATTACAGTCCTGTCATACTTTATTCATAGCATAGGTCTTTTCTCACGATGCAAAAAACAAAACAAAACAAATAAAAAACAATGTCATGTTTTGGGATCTGCACACTAAATTTTACAAGAAAATAGTATTTTAGTCTTTCTACTTCAGAATTTCATGTTAAATTCTGTTACTTTATTCTCACATTACAATGTGTTTCTTTTTAATTATTTGTGAAATTTACAGTTTCTAAATATTTCAAAGCAAATCCTACACCATGTTTTTTTTTTTTTTTTTTTTTTTTTTTTATTTTATATTACGTATTTAGTACCAGCAATGTAGCAGTAATATGAAACCTGCAAGACATGTGACAAAAAGTGCAGTATGATTTTAAATTATATGAAAGATATGAAAATGAGTTGCATAATTTATTATTAAATTCCAAATTTCAGGGCAGTCTCTTCTCCCTCTTTTCCAGCCTCATAACCATCACTACATTTATCTAATCAAAAATACAACAAAATTACAATATTGTAAAACATTGTTACAATTCAAAATAAACTTTTCCATTTTATATATTTTAAAATGTAATTGATTCCTGTGTTTAAAGCTGAATTTTCATCATCATTACTCCTGTACAACTGTACAGTGTCACATGATCCTTCAGAAATCAATCTAATATGCTGATTTGCTGCTCAAGAAACATTTCTTATTATTATCAATGTTGAAAAACAGTATACACTTTACTTACGATAAAACAGCAGCACTGTGCTGTGCTGTTTTGTGTTGTTATCACATGACCTCATAACGTACTATGTTTAATTCCAGTTATTATCCAATCAAAAGAGTCAAAACTGCAACAAATGCATCCATCAGTTAAGTATATTGTGGGATACAGTATTTAATGCACTGTGTTCAATTTAGCAAGGCTATTCTGTACATACAGAAAGTTGCATGATGTGTACAGTATACATACTACACATATACCGCTAGTATGCTATGCCAAACCTAACTTGTGTCTTCAGATCTCCAAATTAATTTTTACCTTTGTGTTTCGTTACTTACAGCTGGTGGTGTGTCCATCTTGGAGAGGTGAATTCTGGACCGCTTAAAAACCTGTGAGACCAGTACTCTGGGCTTTGTGCTTTTAGAGTATGAAGTCTCTGGTGTGTGTGAGGATGGCCACGGTGTGCTACTTTAAGTGCATATTCCGTTTGGTCAGTAGGAGTTTAAGCCAGTGAAAAGCAGTAAATGGGCTCTGTAATTTAGCTGAGTGCCTTTCTCTGTGGCCCACCATCATCAGAGCTGATTTATGACACCGCACTGCCTGATGCATGCGGTTTACTTTGTCCATTCAGCACACAGACAGGCCAATGCAGATCAGTTCAATTAGTTAACTGCATTATTTCTTGAAATGAGAGCATACCATATACTGCCATGAGACAGAGAGATGCGTTATATAAGATTACTCTACAATAACATCAGTCAGTACTTTTATAGACCTGAAGGATGACCTGTAAAGGTCCATGTCTTTACCAGAATGCTTGTCATCACATAACAAAAATACATGTTTCTGATTATAATCAATGAAGTTTTCTACAGTGGAATTAGTCAATGTGATGAACCTATATTTTAATGGATTGTCTTTTTTCTTCTTTCTTTCTTTCTTTCTTTCTTTCTTTCTTTCTTTCTTTTTTTATTCAGCCAGGATGCATTAAATTGATCAATAGTGGCATTTAAGACATTTATGTTACAAAAGCAAACAAAATGTTACAAAATATATCTATTTCAAATAAATGCTGCTCTTTTGAACTTTATATTCATCAAACAATTTTAAACAAATAACTACAGCCTTGGTGAACATAAAGGACTTCTTTTAAAAAAGTAAATACGTAAAAAAAAAAAAAAAAAAAAAACATTATACAACATTTATAACGAACTTTACCACATATTATACATATGTAAACATGTTATCTTCCTGTTGCTGAAGTGTAATTTCAAGCTCATAGCTGATTGGTATATCAGTGAACACTGAGGTAAAGTGCCTCCTCAAAATTTCCAGTGAAGACTTGGTCTTACAGATGAATGATGATTGGGTTGACCGATTAAAGATGATACCTGAAATTTACATGTAATTGCAGCTACTGTTCAAAATCATCTATAACTACATACAATCATTTCTAACTACCTCAAATCATCTCTAACTACACAAAATAATCTTCCAATTGGATAATTTCCTGTAATAATTTCATGCTGCTGTTCACTGGTGATATCATGTCAAAGTCATGGAAATAAATTCACCAACCCATGGTGATGTGACGATAAATATTCTATTCTATTCTATTCTATTCTGTTTAAATATTACAGTTTCATATCTGTTACATGCACTAACACAAGCCTCTTACTGTTTGTCATTTTGGCTAATTGCTGTTGGTGTCACCTGTCTGCCTCACAGATTCAGGTTTCTGGAGTAAAGCTGCTTTGATTCTGACTGACAGAGAGAGAGAAAGAGAAATTTGATGGTTTAGTAATCTGACACTCGGTTTTCTCTAAATCCAGCCTCACTTAATGAGAGCTCCCCAAACTACCGACTTGCTCGCAAAAAGAGAGTTTTTGAGATTTGTCAAGTGCACTTATGTTTTCTACATCATCTGCCGATTCGTAAAAGAATCACATTATTGTGTAGAAGAAACACTGCTTGGGATTTACTGTGGCTGGTAACGTTTTGAAACTATTCATTTTTTCCAGATTCAAACTGACACTAATGGACTTTTCACAATTTTTTTAACATCATTGTGGGTCTTGTCCTATGTTTTACACTGTTCAAACTTCACCCTGGGTTAGTAATCAATCCTGGCTAGTTGGCTTTCACATTGTTTTTGCATTGTACATTTGTAAGCTGTAGATTTGGGTTAACATTCTAATTTGCATATTTATGAGTATGCATTGCATAATGAGTTGCACTCCAGCACATTTTAGAACACAATGATGTGTGAAATCGAGTTGTCATAGAAGCGTCTGTGTCCATGTACTTGCCTATATGTTTCAGGCTTCAGACTTCTGAAATGAAACAAAAAAGATGGACTTGAAATCAGTTTCTGCAATCATAAAAAGAGACTTTGTGGTTCATGATTGAATTATTTACTTTTTGTTTTGTTTTTAAATCCACACCTAAGGCCCTGTTTGCACCTGGTCGATGCATTTTGGTCGATCTGACCACAAGTGGATGACATTAACTACAAGTGTGAACAGGGTGTAAGATGTTTGAGCTTGTCCACTTTCAACCACTTCCAAAGGTAGTTGAAATTCAATCAGATTGCTCTCGTAGGATGCTCATGTATAGACTGCCTACTCTCTGCCTACTCACGGAACACGTAATCATTGAGAGACATTGTTGGGAAGCACGCTAGTCAGATGGGATTTTAACTTTGTCGGGCTGAAGCAGAAAGTTTATTTTGAAGAACAGATAGCCTCGCGGCAGCGTGCCCACATATAGTGCCGTTGCGCTATGGGCTTCCTGAGTTTGAGCCCTGGCATGTGGACCTTTCCTGATCCCGCCCCCCTCTCTCTCCCACTTCAGCAGAAAGATTATTTTAAAAAAATAATGAATAATCATGGTTGGACATCCACTAAGACCAGGTGCCTCATCTCGGTGTCTTGAGGCTATCATTGCAAAAACAAAAGCATCCTCTCTCCTCGTTTTTTTGTGTCGTCTCATTCTGCGAGCATATGAAAGTGGAGCTTATTTCGTCCACTGGATCAAAATAGCTGAAAAACTCCTGCAGTATCTTTCTTTGCTAATATCACAAGCAGCAGAAATCTGACGTAATGTTAGTGCACATTGACATTTAACCCTCCTGCTGGTGTTCTGGTGAAACCAGAGGGACCCACCCACAGAAACTTACCTCGAAATCATGACAGGAGTGGTTGAAAGTGGACAAATGAGACAGATTAAAACACCAGGTGTGAACAGGAATGTGTCTCCCTCGTTTACTTGTGATCCAATCAACCAAAGTGCATCTTAATACCAGGTGTAAACAGGGTGTCCTGAGAAATTATATCGGTCTAAGACAGTCCGAAACAAAATACAGTGCCAACCTGCACTTTTTGCATCTGGAGGATGGGATTTTGGGGTGTGAGTGTGTTAAAGTTAGCAAAGCTAGCAAAGTAGAAGCTTTGTAAAAGCTAGCAAAACAGCTGCGATCACTTACAGCACCTTTAACCTGTGGTTAAAACGATTTTAACCTAAGGTTAAGTGTAGTGCGAAAATCCCTTGAAACAACAAGCCTACCACGGTGCTGATGGGTTTTCAGATTGTGGTCAATACTAAGAGCAAGAACACAATTAGACAACGAGAACAACCCCAGAATTAGGAAACAGATGGCAATTCTACAAAAAACACAAAAATGTAAACCCTCCATTTACAGCCAGCTATAACCAAGACAACTACACTAACACATACTGTGCACACACATAAAAAAAGGATTCTCACCTAAATAAACTCACACACACACACACACAAAATTCTCTCAGCATTGCTTGCTGTGTTTGAATATGTGAATGTTGACAGCTCATACCTGCATGGCACTTGCTGTCAGTTAGAGACACACAACACACGACTGTCTCTCTGCATCAGACAGAAGACGTTCTTCTCTGCCTATAACAAACCAACAAGACTCCTTTTACTATGTACAGCACAGAAGATATGCATGAAAATTCATCCATTTTTAACTTATTTTATTGATCATTTTTTAATAGTGCACATTATTCTAAGGAAAAAAAAAAAATTCTCTCTCTGTCTGTCTGTCTATCTATGTAGTATATATATATATATATATATATATATTATATTTTAAAATAACAGTTTTCTATTGTAATATATTTTAAAATGTAATTAGTGATAAAAGCTGAATTACCCCAGGGTCACCTGATCATGCTGATTTGGTGCTCATTATGTATTATTATTATCATTGTTATTGGTATTATTGTTATTATAAATGTTAAAAACAGTTGTGCTGCTTTGTAGATCTTTTTCAGGATTCTCCGATAAACAGAAAGGTCAAAAGAGCGGAATTTATTTGAAATATATATTTTGTAACATTATACATTTCTATACTTTTACTTTTGATCAATTTAATTTATCCTTGCTGAATAAAAGTTATTGTTATTATTATTTTTAATATTTACATTTACATTACATTTAATCAACAAAAGAGCAATAACATGGAAGTGCTATGACAAGTCTCAGTTAGCCTAACGCAGTACATGTGGCAAGGTTTTTTTTTTTTAATTATATAATAAAAAGAAAACAGATAGAATAGAGGCTTTAAAAAAGGACAGAAAAGCTAGTGTTAATTAAGCAGTAAGTAAATGAATAGACTGTAAGTCTAAAAGAACAATTTTTTTTTCTTTTTTGGAATAGAATTAGAATAGAGAGTGCTAGAGGGTCAAATAAATATGGAAGAGATGTGTTTTTAGCCGATTCTTGAAGGTCATTCCACCAGAAGGGCACATTTAATGTGAAAGTGATTTTGTGCCTCTTTGGGATGTCACAATAATGCGCCATTCACTTACAGAACGCAAGTTTCTTAAGGTGCATAAGTCTGAACTAATGAATTTAGGTAAAGGGGTGCAGAGCCAGTGGTGGTTTTGTAGGCAAACATTAATGCCTTGAACCTTATGCGAGCAGCTATTGGTAGCCAGTGCAAATTGATGAAGAGAGGTGTAACGTGTGTTCTTTTTGGCTCATTACAAATTAATCTTGCAACCACATTCTGGATTAATTGTAAAGGTTTGATTGAACTGGCTGGAAGACCTGCCAAAAGAGCACTGCAATAGTCCAGCTTGGACAGAACAAGAGCTCGAACAAGGAGTTGTGAAGCATGTTCTGATGTTCCGATCAATGTTTATTATTATTATTACTGATAATTATAACACTGATAATAATAAGAAATATTTTAAGCATTAAATCAGAACAATTTTAGGATAATGTGACATTAAAGTCTAAAAAATTCAGCTTTGCCAATTAAATTACATTTTCAGCTCTCTTACTTGCACTTCTGATGTGAACTTTGGGATCGGCATACAAAGCTGTCAAATATTATCCCTATATTGTAATCATTATAATCACAAGCTGTAATTATTGTTCAATTTGTCTGCTTAACTGAATACATGTTTACCAGCCACATAATCACATAGCAAAACTTGAATGGAATTGAATTATGGTGTCTTAAACACTCCCTTTCCCCAATCCAGTCAACTCCCAAGGGATAAAATGTTGTCCTGCCCTACATTCATGTCTTAATGTCTCAATAGCACAGACGCAAAATGGATTCAGGATGCTTCAAGTTCACTTTAAAAGCACTCTCTTTGTGAGTGTGTGATATTGTCAGAGGACAGAGCTCAGTTTGACTGGGCTCTAACCCCAATTAGTCCCGTAAGTGCAAACCAGTCTCTAACGGACTCTGGCTCCTGTCAACAAAGCACTATGGGAAATGAAAAATGTATCCCCTTCTCAGCTTTCGCCTTTCCTACATCCTTCATCCTTACGTACCACAGCGTCCTGCTTTTACTTCCATTACCACCCCATCTATCCTTTCTTCTAGAAATGTCAGGCTTTCTCCTGCATGTGTGCGCTCAGACCTCAGTGTGACCTCATCCTGGTGTGTGTGCGCTTCTGTCGGCAGGTCTGCACACGGATTCGGGAAGCACAAAGTCTCACAGGGGGTCCACCGTACCGGCACACAGGTGGAGAACCCCAGCGACGTGTGACAGTGAAAAGCGCTCCCAGGAGGAATGCTCTCTGACAGGCCAGCAGGCTCAGCCTGTCTGAGCGCCTCACATATGCATATGAGAGGAAATGGAGCAGGAAGGGGAAATGTGTCACTCACATATGGCTTTGAATGTTGTTTTTACTGTTATTGTTAGAACACACAGAGTGCAGTAGCCCCTGCGGATGCTAGGGGGCGGAAGAGAGAGTCTTGTGTGCAGGTTGGCACATTCACTTTTTTAAACAAAGGAATAGATGTGCTTCGATAATCAGTTTGATCTAAACATGGATTACTAATCAAACAACCTCTGACTTATACAGTTACTGCATCAACGCTGGGCATTTTTCTCAGTCAGTGTCTTGAAGAAAAATTCAAGATAATTTAATTTATTCACCCTCATGTTATTTCATGTGATTTTCATATTTCAAATGTGGAATACAGATGGAGATTTTTAGCACAGTGCCCAAGCTGCTGTTTTCCAAATAATTATGTAGGGAATAGGAACAAATGCTATCAAGCTCTAAAAATATCCATATTACGTTTCCACTATAATTCTAGCCTTAAGTGTACAATAGTGTGAGAAACCGAACAAAATTCATCAAATGACAAATCATGTCCGTGTCTGAATATGCCTATTTTCCTATTAGAAAAAGAGAATTCCAAAAGAGCAATATATAGTTATCTTAGTGCAGGTTCCAAATGCAGCATTATTTGAACACACACACATACACAAAGAAAATCCACACAAGGAACGGTAATGCAACAGTTTACCAACATGCAAAAAAAAAACCTGACACAGACTGATTAAAACACAGGACTATAGCTACGCACGCACACACACGCACACACAGGGGAAGATAACAAGGAAACTAGAAATGCCTGGGGAAACAATTAAGGGACCCAATGAAACAAAAGGACTACAAAGGGACTACAAACTATCACAGGACACAGGAACCTGGAAATATACCACATAAAAGTACAAACAAACAGAGAACATGTAACAGCGGTATACAGTAAGAATAAAAATAAAAATAAAAAATCAGTGGAGAAATGGAAAATGTTCTAGCAAGTCTATGTCCTTCAATCCTAAAACACAATACAATTAATTGCATATTTAAAAATATGCGTAAAATACCTGAGAAAAATCAATACAGAAAATTTCTTCATATTAATACATTGTGCTGTATTTTTACAAATCTGTGAAATGTACCCAGATGATCTACAGTACTACTTCCACTGATATTCTGAATTTTGCATCCAATGGAGCAGTTATAAGGGGTCATCTGATGCCCATTTTCCACAAATTGATATGATTATTTAGGGTCTTAATGAAAAATCTATAACATACTTTGGTTAAAATTTCTTAGTGGTAATAAAATCAGCTCTGCTGACATCAACCAGTTTTGTTGCATGTTGCTTTAAATGCAAATGAGCTCGGCTCACCCCGCCCCTCTCTTCTGTTGGGTAACAAGCTTTAGCAGCATTTAGCAGCAAATCTTGCTAACTAGGATTTTATTAGTAAAGCCTTCATAAAAAGATTCATTAAAAAAACCCTTATACTGGATCACAAATTATTAGCATGAATATAGACACATTTTGGGAGGCACAATCCCTTCACAAACAAAAATAATCCACTGCATCTTCAGTGGCTCAGATGTTGGGAGTAAATTACAACCGCTATGTTCATTATTACATCCAACAACAAAACACCTTAATCACTTAGGAGCCATTCTTGTCTACTTCCCTGCTCCCGGTTCTGAAACAATAGCAGTCGGACTGTTACAGCTCGCTCAGGGTGGGTCTAAGGTAAGATGGACGTGTCAATCAACTATCGTGGGAGCAACCTTGTTCCGTGTGACGTCACACAGACAAGAAGCTGAGAATGGCCTAATTTGAAAAAAGGAGATATTATTTTTAGGAATTAAATAAAAACCACTGGGTGGATTTTTATCATCACAGGGTGGATATGTACTCACACTGCCAACATGCATTTACAGTGCCCTCCACAAATATTGGCACCCTTGGTAAATATGAGCAAAGGCAGCTGTGTGTTACAGAGGGAACGAGGCGAGAAGCGGGTGGATCCAAATGCAAGCTTTTATTGAAATGAGACAGAGACATGGTTATAAACAGGCAGAGTCAACACCAGCAAACAGGTACTGTATACAGAGGGCAAGACACAAGAGTAATCCGTTAAACAGGCGAGGGTCGGTTGGTGGTGAATGTAATCCAGGGGGCTAGGCAAAAAGGGTAATCCAATAAACATGCGAGAGTTCATACGAGGCGCAAACAGAGTCCGAATCACCAGAACAAACGGGTTAAATCCACGACAGGCGATATTAATTCCAGAGCAGGCTGCTGACAAGATTATAACCAGACCAGAATACAAGACTCAGAAGACTTAGAGATGGCTCCATAAAGACTGCTAACACTAGGTGAGTGCTAAATGCGTTGCAATACTCGGCCATACGAAAGGAAGTCCAAGGCTTATATAGTGTGTCTAACTGGTTGCAGTTGTGTATGTGTAATCAGTGCAATGGAAGATGGGAAATGTAGTCCGGGGTGTGGTGGAACAATCTGTGTAATGTGAATGGCAATGGAAAACCAAATAATATAGTTTGGATGTGCAGAACAAGATTGCTGAGCTTCACAAAATAGAAAAAAAAATGTCTGTTTAGATACATGGTGCCATGGATTCTATCAAATACTAAGAGATTAAAAAAACCTGACTGCCACTGTTAGAAATCTTATAATAGGCAGTGTTTAGATATTCCATCAAGATAATGATCCAAAACAAACAGAAAAATGTGTCACTGATGACAAAATGAAGTTTCTGCCATGGCTGTCCCAGTTCACTGACCTGAACCCTTTAGAAAATGAGTGGAGTGAACTGATGAGGAGAAGCACCAACATGGAGCTGTGAATCTGAAGGATCTGGAGAGATTCTGTATGAGGGAATGGTCTCTGATCTCTTGTTAGGTGTTCTCCAAACTCACAGGGATTATAGGGGGAAATTCAGAGCTGTTATATTGGGAAAAGGACTTTGCAATAATTGGGTGCCAATAATTGTGGCCAACATGAACTAGAGAAAAACATTTATTTCATAATAAGATTTCTTCCCAACTTTTTATCTTTTTACTTCAATGAAAGATTAGAATTTTGTGATTTTTTTTAATGAAAGATCTAAAGGATAAACAATGCAGATTCATTTCCATAGCTGCCTTTGCTCATATTTACCAAGGGCACTGCATGTTCAAACAACCGTTGACCCCTTTAAGAGACGTAACTGATCCCGTAGGTCACATAAAAAAGCCAGCATGGCATATGTAGTCTAGCATACATTCATTTCTCATGCACACATAGTATAGTATAGAACCAGAACAGTTCTTACAATATATATAGTACCTGCCCAGGTACTACTTATGCGATTTTGTACCCAGCAATGGTTCATTACTGAAATGTAACTACACAGTCAATTAAAGCTATATCTTTCCTATTGCATTAGTTTTTATTTATCATTTGGATTTATGTGCATTCAAATGTGGTACGCCAAGATGCGCTAATTTTCAGAAAAATAAATCTGCCCTATGAGCTTTTACAACAAGGTTGAACATTTACATTTATGTATTTGACTGACACTTATATCCACAGCAAATTTTTTTATGATAGAATTTCATTTTTGTGTGAACTCTTCAGGGGCATGTGTTAAAACTAAAGCTGAAATCCATTTTCTCTCGGTTTAGCAGTGTTGAGGTAATTCAGGTCTGTTCTGTAATCCTGCTGATAAAATGATTTCGTTCTGTCTGTATCGGTCTAATTCGGCCAGACACTTCAATTGGGCTTACGGTTCTGATTTGAATGTCTTATTGTTCTGAATGAATCATCAGCTGACAGATTTATCCAACTGCTAAGACACTGATGCTGCAGGATTCTCTCTACAAAAACACACAGAGACAGACATGCTTTTGTACATATACATATAAATGCATATATGTATCTATGCAGATTCACACATTTATGCATATAAACCCACAGACACATGGAAACTCAAATGTGTGGAATCAAAGTAAAATGAAAATCTCATAAACTGATAAAAGAAACATAAACACATGCAGTGCTGATGAAAACAAACAGAGAGCTGAAGATTGCGCAGTCCTGGCGGGCATGACTATCTGTGAGCTTAACTCACACACACACACACACGCAGACACAGACACAGACAACAGGAAATGAGCTTACTGTGTCTTTCCTGATTGACAGCTACAGTTATCACTAAATACAAAAGAAAGAAAGAAAGAAAGAGGCTAATCTACAGTACATGCTAGTGTAATCAAAAACACTGACAATATTCACTTATTAGCAGATATGCATGTTTAAATTCTTTATCTTCTTTAAAAATGGATCTAAATATTGATAAATTGTCTGCTCTGCACAGATTTTTGTCTAATCAAATGCTCTCGAGAATAAGTATTTTTCACCTCCTTATACCATCTGGAGTTGACTAGCAGGTAACAGATTGTATTCTGTTTCCAAAAGTGCCTACTTCCTTACTATATAGTAGGCAAAATAGAGTATGCTAAGTGGGTAGAATGTCTGAGTATGTGTCACTGTAAGACACATATATTGTAAATTTGTGGATAAATGGATAACGTCCATACGTTATGTTACATCTTCAGGCATTTCGGGCAATTCTATGGAGCGAAAAACAGTAAGCGAAAAGGACTCAGAGGACCAACTACTTCTGCTGGAGCAGGAAAGGAATGTAACTGATGCTGTAAGTCAATGGCAAAACCAACACTATGTACAGAACATACTTTTTAATGGTCACAAAGTCATTTTTAATTAAATGTACAGTAGCTTGTGTGTACCTATGTGACTCTGATGCAGCAATGGTTCATTACTCTGATGCTAATATGACCTAACAGAAAATCACATTTGATTTAGTGAATTTATGAGTTCTTTATGTGTTTGTCTTGCTGCACTGTGAGGATGAGTAGCAGTGGCGCTTAAAACAGCACTGAGTGAGAGCTCTGTCTCTCGCCTGTCTGTGATCTGATTGTTTTGACGTTTCTGAAATGGACTGAGAAATGTGCTACAATGTGCTGATGGGAGGAGAAGAGAGTAGATTGATTGAGAGGAGAGGAAATGAGAGGCAATAGAGAGGCAGGAGAGATAGAGCGAGAGTGAAGGTAGACGTTTGTTCAGCAGTAATGCCGTGTTCTGAATTTCCTCTTCCTTCTTGTGTAGAAATCAGCAAGAGCATTAATGGCTGTCTGCAATTTAATACCTTCAAACTATTTAATGGAACATAGCATAACTTCCCTGTTCATGTTGGTTCATCACAACTGCATCATCAGCATTTGCTCAATCAGACCTAATTACTGTACATCAACTAGGTATTATTTCATATCAAGCTAATGCTGTGTTCAGAATGGAATATTATCATCCTGAATATTAGATAAGTTACATACAGGCTACTTTTAAAAAGCGCTGCTGTAAGAGTAAACAAGCAGTGTAGACAGATGACAGAATTATGAAAAGGCAACACTCTGCATTATCTGAACTGCAGTTTCAAAGTAAAGAATAATGAACTTGGCAAAGCTAATGTCTCCGATCATTAACTGAGCTCAACTCAGCAAAAATCCACTACACAAGAGATGGAAAAAACTATTTATTAAAAATCATTGAGAATAAAAGTTCTCATTAACTTGACTGAAGAGACATGAAACTGGAAATAATATATATCAAAAGTGACAGAAAACACTATACATTTAATGTCTATGGCTGAATGCTTTTTTGAATAAAAATATATTTCAAAAGTATAAAGCTAGCAATGTTAGTGGATAGTGGATACTAAAATTGCTAGATATCAATATATTTTAAGGTAGGAATCAAAAACCCCTCCCTTCAGTTCAAAACAATATCATAAATCTACTTTTAATATTTTCGGTGGAGGTGCATTCGGCAGGTAATAAATTAAAAGTTTTTGCTTTATATTTGAAAGTTTTTTGACTGAGTCATATGAATGGTACACTCACGAGATGAAAACTGTACACTGGCAGAAAAATGGCATTTGGCAATGTGAGAAATAAAAAAATAGAACACATAGTGAAATGGTCAAATGGAACACACACAGTATCATATGACTGAAGAAACAACAAATGTCACAAGTTAATTTTTCTTGCTTCATTTCTAATTAAATTGCTGTCCATGGTTAGACTGGCATTTGGGAGACAGCGAGCTAGTAAATGAATCAGTAACTCCAGATATGTTAAACCAAATGATATATGTTATTAAAATAAACCTGATCTGTCTTTCATAATTAACATGTGTTATGGACCTTGTAGAAGACATGTGCGAAGCATAATTGCAGTCAGATGAACAGGAAGAAGCCTCATTTGATCACAGCTTTTATAACAACAGTGTAGGGCAACAGAACCGTTCATTACTGCAGGACTCACTACGGTACTGTGAATTTGAATAGTTTTTTGTTATTAACACCACTGCTAATAACTAAATCAATATGAGAATGAATGTATGGTAAATTATTAATGTTAATTTACTAAAGAGCAAATGCAGGTGGGGAATTAAATTTAGGAATTAAATGAGAAGTCCACTTTCAGAACAACAATGTACAGGTAATGTACTCACCCCCTTGTCATCCAAGATGTTCATGTCTTTCTTTCTTCAGTCGTAAAGAAATTGTGTTTTTTGAGGAAAACATTTCAGCATTTTTCTCCATACAATGGACTGATATGGTGCCCTGAGTTTGAACTTCCAAAATGCAGTTTAAATGCAGCTTCAAATGATCCCAAATGCGGTTGTACCCACATGGAAAGAACCTATATGAGGATATATGCGCATATATGAAACCTATATGCAGTATATATGCACATATATGATAATATATATGCTGCATATATGCGTATATATGCCACATATAGGCAAAATTGAGGTGCATATATGTGCATATACAGGCCATATAGGTCTCCTGTATTGCTTCTTTATATCCACAAAAAGCCCTATATGTAAATACAAGATATGTCTCCTATATAGCTCATGGCAGGATCTGGTCATTTTAGCTCATATCTCACTTTGGCAACTGTCATACTTGATGCCTAGCTCATATTTTCTATTATCAAGGCAATAACTAAGAACTAACTAAAAAAAAAAATGCAAAAAACTTATGTGCGAACACGTGAAATTGGTATTACATGTAACTGGCATGTTATGGAATTTACCCACACGGAAATAACCTATATAAACATATATGTTTTAATATAGGTTTTGATATAGGTTTTTAATATATATAAAATTGGCCGTTTTCCTATAGTATATGTACATAATATAGGAAAACGGCCAATTTTATATATTTTTATATAATTTTATATATGTTTATATAGGTTATTTCCGTGTGGGTAAATGGTCCCAGCCGAGAAAGAAGGGTCTTATTTAGCGAAACGATTGGTTATTTTCATTAAAAAAATACAATGTATATACTTTTTAATGTCAAACGCTTCTCTTGTGTTTTTTTCCAGCTCATGACAGTTAGGGTATGTCGAAAAACTCCAATCATATTTTCTCCCTCAACTTCAAAAATCATTTCAAAATCATTCTACATCGCTGCAGAAGTACCAACCCAGTGTTTGCAAAGTGAACATGGAAAGGAAGATCAAACACCCTTAACAAAAAGGGTAAAACAGTGATATAGGACGATTTTGAAGCTGAGGGAGAACATGAGATGGGAGTTTTTCAACATACCCTAACTGTCATGAACTGGAAAAAAAAAAACAAGAGGAGCGTTTGATATTAAAAAGTATACACATTGTATTTTTTTAATGAAAATAACCAATTGTTTTGCTAGATAAGACCCTTCTTCCTCGGCTGGGATCGTTTACAACCGCATTTGGGATCATTTGAAGCTGCATTTAAACTACATTTTGGAAGTTCAGACTCGGGACACCATATCAGTCCATTATATGGAGAAAAATCCTGAAATGTTTTCCTCAAAAAACATAATTCCTTTACAACTGAAGAAAGAAAGGCATGAACATCTTGGATGACAAGGGGGTGAGTACATTACCTGTACATTGTTGTTCTGGAAGTGGACTTCTCCTTTAAGGCCGACACGTGGTTTAATTAAACATACACCTCTTAGTTTGGAAGGAAAAAAAAAAAAATACTGCATGTGCACTATTATTTTGTGGCACTACTATAGGTGCCCAAAGTGGATAATCAGACAATTTGAATAATTATTATTCTGTTTAATCTGAATAGATATACATTAGAATAGAGCAAAAGCTTGTCTGACAGTATGAGAGACAGCAACATTTGCTACAGTAAATTGGCATTGATCAGTAACATTTTAAAGGTACATTTAAATTTTCAAGGAATTTAACAATCATTTGATCTCATTTACCACTTTCAAATATATTCATTTGATGATAATCAAAGGGTAGTCTATGAAACATAATGTAATATTACATTAAATCTCAAGCTGTAACCGTTTGGCCCGTGTAAGCACGCTTTCATGTAGTTTTGATGTGAAGGAGGTCAGTTTGCCCTGCAGCGTCCATTATAAAAGAGAAAATCGGGATTGAGGCCAGACAGCATGCATTGGGTCTACACTGCATGCATAATTCACATCTTCAGCTTTAAAAGCTTCAGGATCAGGGATGCCTGGCTTGGTAGCTGGGTTACCTCAGCAGCACTCTTTCTCTTTTTCCCTCTCTCATCTGCTCCATTCTGATAGGCTGAGTAGTCCTATAATACATGACTGTGGCTCATGCTAAGACCACAAGAATAGGCCCTGATGAGACTGTTTCATGCCCGCTGAAATTGTGTATGTACTTGTGAGCAACTGTGTGTGTGTGTGAGTGTGGGTAAGTTTGTGATTTTTGAACTGAGCTGCACTGAGGCAAATTATGTGCGTAAGGTCTTTTTTGTCAGTTGTTTTCCTACCTAAAATAAGCTTTGAAACAGCAGGAACATGAACTAGAGTGGGGTCAGGATGTTGCTGTATGATTGCTAAGATGTTCGAGCAGTTGTTATCATGCTGCTGTGCACTTTCTAGGGTGCTTTGGGTGGTTGCTACTCTACCAGTAACTCTCTATGAAATTGAAACAAAGTTTCAGAGGAGGACAAAATTACTGAATGCTGATAAAGAAAAATGGCTTTACATAGCTATGGGTCGAATTTAACTTGACACTTTGATATTACAGTAGTGTTAATTATTTTAGCACATAAATCTTATGTTATTCTATTAAATTCAAAACTATGCATTTGGGGCTGGTTACATCAGCTGTGTGTAAGTTACGTTTTAGCCTTGTGATGTAAACATGCACTAAGTTACAACTAACGCACTGCTAAATTGTTTTTTTTTTTTTTTTTTTTTTTTTCAATTCTTAACTTTGTTGAAATGCAAATCTACATATAAATCAAATATTTATGGAAGCTTCCAACCAGTAGTAACGGTTGGAATATAACAGCAGATTTATTGAATTTTAATAATCTCATGTTTTACCTGACAAACTTCAATTTTTAAGACACATGATGGTGTTAACATTTACACTTGTTGTTGTTTTAAGAGAAGGAACATGTAAATACGCATGTGATCATGAGTATTCATATATACTTTATTTAAATTTTGGATCTACCAAATGTAAATGTACTTATGTTTGCATAGGAGTCAATGACGTGACACCTAAATTTTCTGTCCGATTGCATTTGTTTTTCAGTTAAAAATTGGTTTAAATGCATTAAAAAGATAATATATATATATATATATATATATGAAGTACCTCTCTTATGTATGAACCCACTTTAACTTTTTAAAAGAGATTAGTTATTTGTAATTTTTCTGTTATTTAAAGTGCCAAAATATCATGTGGTGCGACCATCTGACCATAACTGTTGTTTTGGAAACATCTTTGAAATTACCCTAAATTTATTCTGATTAATTTTCTGCACTATTTGGGATGATTTCTAAAGTGTTTTGTAATCCTGTATAAAATTTCAAAGCATTTGCATTTATATTTCCATCATAATATACAAACAAACTTGTCCAAAGATTTCATTTCATTGATTTCAAGCGGCACATAAACTGATCATCTCTTCATCTTTACTAGTTATAGCACGAAATAAAGATGTATGAACATCAGAAGGTATCTTGTTTTACCCGTGAAAATATATCAGTACACACCATTTTTCAAGTTCAAGTCCACCGACTTTAATCTACTCTCCTATCTGGTTTGTTTGCCAGACAAAACGTGTATTTGGCGTTATGATTGGTCAGATCACCTGTCAATCAAACTCCCGGTGGAGGGTCAATTGAGCAGCCAAGATTGGGCAAAGTTCAGAAATAAGTGGGGCTAAAGAAATGCCTGCAGTTAATGCCATGTGCTGCACTTTTTACACGTCTCTTTAAATAGATTTTAATGATATAAGCCCTTTGCATCATTTGGAATGACCACTCATCATGTGGTGCGACCAATAATAAGAATAACTGTATTAAAATAAAAATAGAATATCTAATTTTTACAAAAACTCAAAAACACTTTAATTACTGAACATCAAAAAAAAAAAAAAAAAGCATGTTAAGGAAATTAATTTCAATATAAATCATTGTCGCACCTCATGACATTTTTCAGGCCCATCTCCATCCTTAGTAGTGACCAAAGCGCCAAAACTCGCATTCGTTACAAATTCAATAAACAAAATAAGTTACAATCAACCTTAACACAACTTCTGCTCACAAATTTGATGATTATCATTAAGGGTAAACATCATATTATGCGCTTATGCAAAACTTATTGGAAATCTTATGACATACTAGCTACGTGCAATCAAATTAAGTACAGAGTTACGGTAGTTAAAAACTAGCTAGTAGTTACTAAGCCTCTTAATGATCCAATTTACATATGAACTTACAAATGGCTGGTGCAACCCTACACCCTTCCAAAATGTTGTCCCATAAACTTCCATTGTTTTGGAACCCTAAACTTTCCTTTAAGTGACTAAATCAGGTCTGTTCCAAATCTGTATTGTCTTTAAACACCTGTTAAATGAATGTGGACATTGCCCTGTGCGTCTGTCTGCTCCAGCTCTCCTGCAGAGATCAAGTTCTGGCTGAAGACTCCAGCGAGATGAACAGCATATGCAAATGATCTGTTCTCATCAGAACAACTCAATGCGCTGGGCATCAGACTTTGACTGCGCTTCAACCTTTCCGAACCAGCCATGATTACCATGGTAACATGGAAAAAGAGGATAAAACAGACAGAAAGGGAGAGCATGGCATACCTGGCACAGGGCACCTACAGGATGCCAGCCCCTGTTCCTGCGTGTCAGGGAACGGGGGTATCTGGCATGTGTGTGTTGCCATCTGGAGGCCGGAGGGATGCCAGCCATGCTCTACCTTTGCCAGCAGTGGGAATGAACTCAACTCACCAGAGTGAAAAAAAAAGAAATACATAAAAAAATTCTATAATGGGAAATCATTTCAGTGAGAGAGGAAAGCTGTCAGACCTCACTCTGCTATGGAAAAGATAAAGAATACTTTCCCTATCTCTCTATTCTTCCATCTCCAAGGCAGAGATTAATGTGAGCGAGGGATACAATGTGACTTAATGGGAGGAACTGATGTCGGTTAGCGCACAATGGCCTGCGGCTCTGCACACAATAATAAATAAATAGGAAAAGTGCTGCTGCCATTGTGTATGTGAGATGATAGCGCTTTACCACGCTTCTGAATCACCACCTGAGCTCAGTGCACTCCAATAACGCTGGACAGGTTCTGTTTGTCCTGTAATGTCTTGCCGCAGTGGCTCAATGGGTAGCACTGTCGCCTCACAGCAAGAAGGTTCCCACATGGAGTCCCAGCTGAGCCAAAAGGCAGTGTTGGAGTTGGTGTTGTTTGGTGCTTTCTGGGTGTTCTGGTTTCTCTCCAGCATTATCAGAAATTACCTTTTCGAAAAGGCAAAATTCTTTACCTTTGTAAGGGCAATTGTTATCATTAAATGTATCTGCATTTTCTTTTATGTCATATACTTAACTAATTACGTCAATCAATGAGAAAACTATAGCCTGTTACAACTTTTTATCAACGTCAACAAAAAAAGACATTACACTGCAAAAGTAGAACAGGTGACATGGCATTTCTGTTTATTTACGCAAAATGTTTAATGCTGCTCAGAGGTGGCATATATGTATTTACACAACAGAAACAACTGCATGATGTAAACAGCCTACCTATAGTATGTCCAAAAAAAAAAAAAAAACAGGAACTCACTGCATATGTGACCCTGGGCCACAAAACCAAAAAATCGGCTTTAAGGTTGTCCAAATAAAGTTCTGAGCAATGCATATTACTAATCAAAAATTACGTTTTGATATATTTACATATGGAATATCTTCATGGAATATGATCTTTACTTAATTTCCTAATGTTTTTTGGCATAAAAGAAAAATCTATAATTTTGACCGATACAATGTATTTTTGGCTACTGCTACAAATATATCCCAGCGACTTAAGACTGGTTTTGTGGTCCAGGGTCACATATTAGGATTGCAATATTATTACGAAACCATTTCTGTTGACTTTTTGCTCAATATTGTATTAATGATTACTAATCTCCATTACTAAAATACATATAAAATGTTTTTGTGTTAGGGAAAACATGTCATATTCTGACTACAGACATAAACATTGGTTTATCGCTTTTTACATATTAGAAAATCAGGACTTTGCATTGGTTATTTTAATAGCATTAAACAGAAAATTGGTTATTTAAATTGGAATAAATTCTACACAGAAAATGAGCAAAGGCCATTTCCCATCACTGAAGTGTCCATGACTTCAGTCTAGAAATACTAGCATTACAATCACTGCAGAAATAATCTTTTACGTACATCATATCTGTACATTGTTTTTTATGATGAGAGAATTTTAAGTGAGTGCAGAATTCAGTCAGTGAGTCTGCGCAGAACAAAACTCTTATGTATTTAGTGGTGACTAATCTCAATGCTCTGATTGGCTAGTACATTCATAAGCCTAATAGATTATTTCATTTTTTTTTTAAATATTGCGCTTGCCGTCAACATTAGTATTTTCTAACACCTCTAGTCTGGAGGTGAGTGCTTTAAAAACATCAGCCAAATGTGTACATGTTAATGTTAAGGACCTTCAGTACTAAGCATTTACATTGCAAGGCAATTCACATAAGCCTCTTCTAATCAACTTTATTTGCAATTTTGTTCATGTATGTACTTTTACATTTTGTGGGCTATAGATAACATAGCATATAACTAAAGCACTTTTTCTTTTGCCCTTCAGTGTTTTTACAATTTGAGGTCTACCCTGAGAATAGTACAGTATGGTATATAGTTGCTTGCATCTTATAGGAAAAGACTCTGTCAGTTTCTATGTCCTCTTCTAGTTTTCTGTTTGAAGAGTCAGTTCCTTTATGTTATTCCATGGAGACCGAAAACATTGTTCCTTTACACTCGCTCAGCTGTCTCTGCCTGTATGTCACGCTAATCTCCAGAGCAAAATCTTCAATCTTCATTCACTGTATTTCTTATTTTCCTAATTTTTTTTTTTTTAAATATGCGATTTTCCAGGTAAAATGGCACCTTGTAATTATTAAACAGCTTATATATATATATAGAGAGAGAGAGAGAGAGAGAGAGAGAGAGAGTTACTACTGTCAGTTTTTCCTCTCATACTATAGCTAAGCTGGAGAAGAGCAAATGTCCCACAAACATTCTAACACCAGCCTAACTTGTTAGCCGCTATCAGTGTTAAATCGCCCATCTGTGCATTACTACTTCTATGATTCTGATGACTAACTGAATACATCAACACAGAATGAATTTGTAGACAAGTATCATGTAAAGTTTGCAAAAGAAAATTTTACTTTTAGATTTCAGTCAGAAAAAGAGACAATGTCAAAAACTGCTCAAGGACAAAGGAAAACCCTCATGAGAAACATGCTGCACGGGGAAAACTCTCATTATCAGTCATCAAAACATAGCACAAAGTGTCTAATTCTTGTTGATGTTTGTGTGTCAGATGTGGGATCCGCCTGAGCGATCTTTGTACCTGATCACACAGCGGGACACAGTCCATTCATTCTCGCTATAAACAGACAGCAGAATATCTCCACTGCCAAATGAGGACTGGGTATTGGCTAATTATAACCACATTATCATAACAGTTTAATATTCATGTAATTATCCATGTGAATAATTATGTGACCATTTTTATACTTTGATAATGGCTTTTAACCGGTGCCACATGGAGATGCTTTATTTCGTTTCATAATAATTGACAGTCAGACACAGACACATGTCCAGAGGAAACATCTCCCACAAATTCTCATTCTCCAATAAAATGTTTGCTGTAATGTAGTAATATAGCATTAAAACAAAACAAAACAAAACAAAAAAGAAAACTCTGTTTGGACTTAGAATACAAGAAGTCAATAAATTCAGTGCAACATATACTACTATATTTACAGTACATACAGTACATTACAAACACATACGATGTTATGACATCAAAAGGCTTTCGTCATAGTGCATGCTTTCTAAGTTAATACAGACTGATGTTAGCACCACATAACCAGCTCCATATGTATGGCTTTCCTAATGTAGAAAACTTGCTTTGTAGCTCACGCAGTACAGCATAGTACTTGCAATATAAGTACAAGTCCTGTCAAGTGCGAGTCAGAATAAAAGAGTTTAAAGATGACTAAAAAGGTATGGTTGCTTCATCAAATGTGTTTTTATCTCACATTTGCTTTTTTGGGGGGTTTAATGTAGTGTTGTCACACCTTTGGACAGTTTTTTTGTGTTTTTATCCCACCCTTTGATTGTGTCATTTGGTTCAGGTGTGTGTCATTAATTGTCTTCATTTGCCCTCATATTTAAGTTGTTGTCAGTTCACTGTTCTCTGTCCGGTCTACTACTTCCCTATGTGTGTCTCCTGCCTGCTAGTGGATTTACCCTTTTGTGAATTAAATAAAGACTATGTGACTTGATCTTCTTCTTCTTCACTCAATTATTATTCACCATAGCGTGACAGAAGACCGGACCTAGACAAAAAGTAAAGCGGCATGTTTCCCTGCATTCCCTTTCATTTATTGCAAGTGTTTCATTTGTTTTTTTGTTATGGATATTCTCTGCTCAAGCCTGGAAAGATTTGCCATTACTGGACTACACAATTGAGTTCAGTCAGCTTGCCATTTTAACAGCATCAACGATGCCACGCTGAACTCACTGTTCTGTATTGGGGCAAATTTCCATCGCACTGTCGACCTCCCAGATACCACTGGACTAGGCTAAAGGGAGGCAATCGTCCAGTGTCTGAAGAGCGTCAGAACACAGCCAGACCAGCAGCCCAGCACACCATCACCCCGCTGCGCGGAGCCAAAGCCTGGGTCCACCGCAGATGGAGAGTCCATGCCCACCTGGCTGGAGATCGCCCCAGAGCCCGAGCCTCTCGGATCGTCTGACCAGGTGTGTGAGTCGGCAACAGCACTCACCACAAGGGAGATTGCTGTAGACAGCAAGAGCGTGGAGGGAAGCTCTGCCCACTGAGAGCTAAATGAGCTGAGCTCAGTGGACTGTGTATTACCTGCCCATCCTTTGTCATCATCTGCCTGTCCTGAACCTCCAAGCTGCCCTAAACTGTATATCTGTCCCGAACTGTCTGCCTGTCTCCCCCTGTCGCTGGGAGTGGCCTTGTGGTGTGTGTGGGTAGCACACACCATTCCTGATCATCCTAAACTCCCACCCAGCCTTCCTCTTACACCAACTCTGCAGCAGTCCTTACCAGTCTCCTGGCAGCCCCTCTGCTCACCCTCAGCCCACCATCTGTGTGGTGGGATCGCCGCAGGTCTGCCAGTCTTCATTGTTCTCGTGTCCCAGACACTGCCTCGGCCCGTTGACCCAGCGGCTCCAGCATGACTCCTAGCTCCCTCATCTCCACCGTGGCCCTTCAGTCCACCGGCTCCACCAGGCTCCCTCATCCTTCCGGCTCCACCTTGGTCAGTCGTCAACCACCCATTGCCTCGGGACTCCACTCCTCTGGTTGTGCCTCGTCCTTCCAGCTCTGTCAGGCTCTTCCTTTTCTCTGGCTCCACCTTGGTCCTCTGTCGCTCCAGCTCCACCATGGCCCTCCGGATCCCCGCCTCGGCCGCTGGAGCCATCTGCTCTGCCCACCTGCTCCACCACTGTCGGTCAGCCCCCTGGAGTCGTCAGCCCTTCCTTCACTATGGCTCCTCCCTCCGTTGGCTTCACCGTGGGTCGACTTCACGGCTGCGGCCCGGGTCCGGGTCCCTCCTGTCTTTTACCTGGCTCTTCCCTCTATTGGCTCTACCCTGGACCATAGTCCTCCTCCCAGGTGTCTGTCCTCCGCCTTAACCTCCAGCAGTATTGTCAGCCTACCTTCCTGCTAGCCCTTTGGCATCCACTATCACCATCTCACATCCATTCCTTAGTCCTCCTCCTAAGTCCCCCTCCATCCCACCCTTTGATGTTCCTGTTTCTTTGATTGTGTCATTTGGCTCAGGTGTGTATCATTAATTGTTTTCATTTGCTCTCGTATCTAAGTTGTTGTCAGTTCACTGTTCTCTGTCCGGTCTACTACATCCTTACATGTGTCTCCTGCCTGCCTGTTTGTGAAGTTACCCTCTTGTAGAGACTATTTGACTTGATCTTCATTTTCTTTGTGTGACTATTATTCACCGTAGCATGACAGAAGCATATATTTGGCAGGAATTGCATCACAGGTACCTTATTTTGTTTATTTTTTTTTTTTTGTTTAAAATGTACTAAAGGAACAAAAGAGATTAAAGGAAATTTAAAATGGCGAAAAACAAAATAAATAGGATAAAGAAAACCCTACAGTGCCTTAGATGTACACTTATACATATTACATCTTAATCTTAAAAAAAGAATTATAACTATTTCTCAGTGCAAGGAAAACTTTATTGTCTTAAAGAAATAGACTTAATTTTTATGCAAAACCTTCTCTTGTTTTTGATGACACTTTCAGTTGAATTGATGGCTAATAGCATTTTCAATTCCAATAGACCAATTTTGAGTAGACGTCACTTACAGCCTCGCGCGCATAGTGGTTGAAGAAAAACACTGGTAACAAGTGGAGGTAAACGGGTAAAATCCATGGAATAAGAGAAAAAAAAAAAATTGTGTCTTTTGATGTCAAAATCCTAATGCAAATAATTTTATAGAATACTGTAGTCAAAGACACATTTGAAGCTAAACGCAGATGTTTAAATGTACATACTATGGATGAAAACTGCTATGATTATTATAATAAAGAATACATTTGATTTAAAAAATAGGTTTAACGTTACATAATATTCACGCTGGGTGACAAGCTCTTGTAATATCTGAATAACATTTTGAAAATGACATCTAATCAATATAATCTATACTCTTTTTAAATCTAAGTATTTTGTACCGCATCTGTGTAATTCTCTAGCTGTAAAGGCTATCTCTTCAGGGTTTTCTGCAATCACGCTGCCCTCGCATCGCGAATGTTTACGAACAGATAATTGGTCTATTGTGGACGATGTGGCAGAGTATTATGATCTGACATACTTTGCTGTGACTTTACAGCATCATTCCACTACTGCTGTCCAGACAACTGAATTAGTTCTTTAAATTGAACTTAACGGCATGCCTAGTTCTAATACTATTCTCCATCACTGGATCATCTGATGAATTACTGCTGCCATGTACACAAACAACCCTTTTAAATGTCTATCTTTTCTGTTATGTTAATTGCACCAAGCAAGTTTTGTAAATAGGGCACAATATATCTGTCTAATTTACATAGAAAGATGGCTCATTTGCACTGAAGAGAACAACAATGACTTGAAATACTCACAGTGTAGTGTTATTTTGCGCCTGTCTCGTGGCTGGTTATTGAATAAGATGCGGGTTTTTGCACTGGAATACTGAGCCAAAAAGTGGCATTAATGTTTAGGGAATTTGCCACATTTATACATCAATATAAATCAATCATTCTTATTTAAATAGTTGTGTGATGTCACATCAAACCTCCTTCAGCCTATCTTTCAGATTTAACGGAAAATAAAGTGTTACTATTAATATATTCTTTTAAGGAAACTTTGTTCAACAGAGCATGAATCCTCTCCTTTCAGGCCACGCTATCCTCCTATTCCAGTTAAATGAGCTGAAAATAATGCGCAGGAGTGAAAACGCTTGGAAACGTTGGGAAATGCTTCTCCTGAGTCTGAATGAGATTTGCTGAGGTGACCCTAACAAATCTGCTTTTGAGAGGAGTCAAGAGCCAATTCAATACAGATGCAAACAGAAAAACACTGGAACTGCCCATCAACGTGGGTCTTCCTTTTACACAATTATCCTCCTGCACTTCTTTGCCAGGGAAGTGCAGCATCAAATCCAGCTGGAAGACACAGAAACTTGCAGGCATTGACATTCCCTGATCAGCACAGGGGAAATGTTCCATCTGAAGGCGTCTGGCTGGCATTTATTTTTTATCCTGACAGGAAACTCACTTTAGTTATTATATCATTGTATACAAAAACTCCTGTAAATGACAGTGTAAAAATAAATAAATAAAGCCAAAACTGAAGGAAGTGGTTGAAAAACTAACTAGAATGAGGTAGGAAACAACCTAAACTGTTTTTCAGAGTAAATAAGTGGCCTGTTTGTCCACCTACAGATGGTCATGTGGAAAGGGACACAAGTAGGGCTGCTGATAATGATGCTGATTTAGAGTTCATCTAGCAGGTTTATTTTAAAACATCTTAATACTGCTAAGTTAAGGTGGCCCTTTTAAATGCAATGATGCTTAAACTCTTAAAATATGCACGCCTCATCTTCCAAAGCTGACAGCTTCAGTTCAGTGTCATTGTCATGACAATCAGTGCTTGTCTTGTTTTCCATCAGCTGTGCTCAGGAATCAGCAAGCAGCAGATGCACTGAGCTTAAAAATACTCTGACGTGGTTGAAATTCTTGTGGACTAATACAGCAATATCACAACAATTTTAAAAGTAAAATTACAAATTTTAATAAAAGTACATTTAAAATGCAAAACTAGAATCACTTTGGCTGTAAGACTTTTGACAGCAAAATTTAAAATGCAAAACTAGAATTGCCTTGGCTGCAAGACTTTTGACAGCATGAAGTCTCGTCTTCACAGTGCCTTCCATTTGTACTCAAAGTTACTTAGACAGAGAGTTTCCATGTGCCATCTAGGGACATTATTGGAAAAGGATAATATAGATTATATAACAACAATAGATATGTGTTGGTAGATTTGCTGCTCATAAACACTTGTGAGACAAAATGCTCAACTATAAATAGTCATGCTTTGTTTTGATGGACAATCTGTTGTCTATAAGTTCAACTAGGTCAACTATCTCTTATCAGAGTATTAGTTGACTGTCTGCTTAATATATGTTAATACTTTATTCTGATCCCCCAACAGACATTCTGCTGACTATAAGTAACTCTCCAAGTACATGTCAATTTATCCTACTAAGCCCAACCCTAACCCTAACCACATAACAGTCTACTAATACTCTAGCAAAGAGTTGCAAAGATACTTATGAAGTAGTTCACAGAATGTCCAAAGGAGACATCACATGACAAGAATGATCAAATAATGCAACCATATTAATAATTCATGTTGCACTGAATGCTGGGAACGGGGTCTAAACCACAAAACCATTTTCAGTGTAGGCCTATTTAAACCCAAATGCAATTTCAATTCACCTATGCAATGCTCCTAATGGAAATGCAGCATTTTAGATGCATTACTTGCATTATTAAAAGCTGTTAGAATAGTGAATAAACTGAAGTGCATTAGTTTATGGTATGCATTATACTTTGATGTTTGATTTAAGGGTTAAATAATGTTATCTGCCTTTTTTAAAAGATTTTCAGAGTAACACTAAATGTAAGCATTGTGGGGGACGGTATATTAAATGTCAGTGTATATTTATGCTACTAAATATGTGACTGATAATATACTATATGTTTGAGAATGGGGTTGCACTACATCAAAGTTTGATAGATTGTTTCATTTACAGACATTATTCAGATGGACCGAAGCGGTACATTAACTTGATTATTATACAGATTTCCCTTTTTTCCCTGTCTTGTTTTGAGATGTTGTTTTTGTGCCCTTTGAGTGAAACCTCCCCTGGCAAACATGCTGCTATGCTTGACTGAATTGCCTTTAATTATGCTCACCTGAGGGCCTGGTGTTAGATTTAATCACTGTGTGGGCTGCATTTCCTTATATTTCTGTTTCTGTTTAGGTAAAAGGGTAAAACGCATCACAAACATAAACATTCAGAACTGTCTGGTGGCAAAATGTCATAACTGATGCCTATGGCTACAGCCCACATCTAAAATCAATTTCAGAACAAAACTAACTAGAAACATTATTTTTTATATGTTCATCTATTCCTGTGTGTAATGCAAAATAACGAAAAACAAACAAACAACAACAACAAAAAAGCAGAATACCTCCATCACTGTTGCTTTTTAATGATAGAAGCTTGATTTCTTTCTTGATTGACAGGCTCAAAGGATGAAGGTTTGAACCAAGACACTTTAATATGCCTGGAGATAGCTACCCGTTAGCATTCCCAGCCAATTCAATGGCAGCTGCTTCGCTGACGCATAAGGCCTGGAAATGTATATGACCTGAATGGTGCTGTCTGCTCTGGTGAAGGTTTGACACTGACTGTTTTCGTGGTGCCATCAGCCAATCAGTGTTGTTATGACTTAATTTTCCAGTGAGCAATTAGTCACATGGCATTTATGGCTCAGAACAACCTGGCAGCAGAACCGAGCGCTCATGAGAAAATATGGCAACAAGCAGGTTGTGTACTTCCTGTGAGTTCTGAACCAGCTGAGCAATTGCTTTTGAAATGAATGGGAACACTAATGGATAGCTTTCTATGGGCATTATAGACCTCATTGGTTTGAACCCGTGAACCGGAACTGAGATACCAAGAAACCATATCATCACTGTGTCCTTGAGTAGGACACTTAACCCCAGGCTGCTCTAGAGGGAGCGTCCCTGTAATTAGAGCAAGCAGTGTCTGTTAATTGACAAATTACCAAAATACTATTGGATCATTTTCCCAAATCCAATCCATTATGCCAAAAGAGGAGCAGCTGGTGGCACATTAGCATCTAGAGCTGATTGGTTTCTCGCATCAATGTGTAGCTCTTACATGGAAGGCTGCAGTTTGGCTCCAGGCTCCAGATCCGGCCTGCCAGTTTGGTGGTACTGGTTGTGATGTCAGTAACTTACTAATTATAATGGGCACTGTATTACTTTACAACTAAAGGAACTGAAGTGTATCCCATAAGACTGTCCTTGCTAAATGATAGATACAGATTTCCATTATTGTCATTTCCCTTGTGAACGCATCTGATTGCGGCACTGAGCTAAACATGGCTCTGTTCCAAAACCTAGTGAGTTGTAAACCAAGTGCCTTGCTGTGTACTACCTGAAAAACTCAAAAGCCACTGATTTTACGTGCTCTGCATGCAGAAACTCCTCACGTGAAGCCCACGGGAGACTTGACACACAATTGTCTCTAATATGTTTGCCTCTAATAACATGAGAATCTATCAAGTACAAAAGTACACAGCACATCATTTTTATTCATACCTTTTATAATGAACTATATGTATATTTAACATAACATGTCCTACTTGGTGAAGCCACGTTCATCACCTTTAGCACTCTGGAAATACACTGTGGAAATACACTGTGGAAATATGTTCGGTGATTTGTGCTGCATTCACATGCTATCAGAATTACTGTAAAGTTTCCTAGCCAGAAATTAGACACAAAGAGTCTTATTTATGACTAAGAACGTCTTTTTGATCCTCAAGATTCCAAGTTGGGTGAGCCATGAATTTCAAACGTAGCAGAGGAGAGAACTTGCTGTAGTGATTTAAGGTTTGTTTGTTTTTTCCCCCCAAACATTACTCTTGCCAATAGTATCTTTAATGCATTTTGGCTTTAATAAGATTTTCCCAAGAAACGGGCAAGAACAAACCTTGCATATCCACCAGGATTTCTCTTATTTCCAACAATAAAGCATTTGAATGCGACAAACTTGTAACAACTTAAAAATTGGGAAATAGGAAATTTCCAACAGCCTGTGAATGCAGTATCTGACAACACATAATGAGACCCAGAACCAAAGCAACAAACACTTATTTGGTCCTGAAAAGTCTTAAGACTGGGAATGGAAATCAACACCTATACAAATGTACTATATGGGTAAATCTGTGGCAATGTATGTTTTTCTTTCCCTAGCCTTTAAAGAAATATTACACTTGAAAAACACTTTAAGGTTACAATTTCTTTATATTTTAAAATGACACGATATGTTATTTAAACAATTACACCTTCTTGAGTGCAACTGTTTAAATTAATGTGGCAATATATGTTTTTAAATTAATTATATAGAATTCCAAGCACCACAAAACTGCTAATCCCCACAGCCATGTACAGAGGGAAAGTGCTTTATTTTAAGGTTTTACTACCTTTTAAAATACAATAATACATTCATAACTATCAAATATATGATGTAAACAGATCAGTATATCAGGTCTTATGTTTGTCACTGGTGATTCATTGTGTCACTGGTGTGTTTTATGTATGTATGTATGTATGCATGTTTGTTTTTCTGTAGATCTGTAGAAAATTATTATTATTATTATTATTAATAGTAGTAGTAGTAGTAGTAGTATATCAAACTCATTTGGCCAAACAGTTTCATCCCAGCTCCTGTATGTTCAAGCAAATACTCTAGCCTATAGTAAGAGTTAATTACTATAGTAAATTACTAAGGTTAAAAACTAAAAGAATCAAATCTTTTTTATTTATATTGTAGCAGTTCTTAAAATGTCTGTGTATGGGGAGACTTGCCAGACAGTGTCCTCATGTAGTGAGAAATAACACCTCTAGAAGTGAGGAAACTCTCACCAGGGGCAGAGAGAAACACAGACAGACAGAAATACAGGATCGATTAACCCTGCACTAATAGCTTGATATATTTTAATATTCTGTTTATGCAGCAGTAATGGTTTAATTTTAAAATACTGTCATTACATTTAAACGAGCACCAGACTTCATTTATTTTGCATTTGTGTGTTAATGTGTCTCTCCACTTGTTATGTCTAATTTCACACGTCCAAATGCTCAGATCAGATGCCAAAACCAACAACAAACATTGTAATATAAACTCACGAAGTGCTGTGATACTATTGAAAAATCATAATCCTAACCTTTACCTCCATGCAGAAATCTCAGATGGTCAAACAATGGTTGATCTATCATCAATTGTTTAAAAACTTTGGGGAGGTATTCTCAGTTTAAATAAGTAGACCTGGAAACTATATTCCTTATATCATGACTTAACAAGTGGATAGTGTAACCAGACTTGTGACTATCATTATGATTTCTGATACACATTGCAAATTAGTCTACCAAAAGGCCACTTGAGGAAACCGTCTGACTGACATAAAAACAAACAACCGTAGTTTATTTTGTTCTTATTTTGGTTTAGCTACCAGTGGCACAAGCACATCTCTTTAAGTTGATATTTTATTCAGTCAAAACTATCATCATATACTTTGATTTTGGTCAAAGATAAGTGAATAAAACAATACATGCAAAGTAAATAAAATAACAAAGCACTCACTATTGTCTGTGTAAGAGCATCTGCTAAAAGCTCTCAATGTAAATGTAAGTGCATCTGTTCCTCTATTCATTCATCCTCTCTGCTTTCTCCAGTGTTTGTCATGGAAAATGCATATATATATATATATATATATGTATATATATGTATGTATATATGGTTTTGTTTTTGCATTAACTTCTTACAGATTGCTTTAGATGAATAGACCACAGTTTTCAATAACTTTTGTAAGCACAGTATAATGAGACTGCTACTGTTTACAATCATTTTGGCCAGAAATATAGCAAGCATGCATGATATAGCAAATTTTAGCAAGCATGGAAGTGCAAATGCATGGCCAGCACTTTGCAAGTCTGGAATTGTGCATGCTTAACATGCAGTTTTGCACTACTAGGCAGCAACAAACCTCCTCTTTAAACATCTGTTTGTCTAACTATCTAAGAAAGTTCTCTTTAAACTGTTCCACTATCATAACAGTAGACCTGGAGTGTGTTTCCTGTACAACAATGTAACTGACTGTTTAACCACCATAATGCGATGCATCACTGAAGACAGTAGCCAGTCTCAGCTGTTTCCCAAACACGTTCACATCTCTGTCATTTGAACCATGTTGGTTCAATAATATAGGAATGTTGTTAATGACGTCACGCATATGTGGTGGAGTAATAACTTTTGCTGATTCATAGATTCATTATTCACTTTGACACATTTTTAAATGTAAATATGTTAACATATGTATTCAAAGCCTCATCCTAACAGCTCAGACAATGAGTGAAATCTTTGCACATCTGTGCTGTGCAATATCATTTTTTGTCCAATAATTGTTTGCTCTAGTTCTCCTGCATCAGGTCAAGATGATGCCAACAAATTAGCATTTCAATCACTCATAAATGAAGATGTGCGCTGCCTTTAAACTTACTTAATCTCTTATGTGTGGCAGGTTATCCTTCATTAGGTGAAGACAGACGCCTCTAATTAGTGAGATTCAACACATAATTACCCATCACACCACACTAAGCTTAAGCTGGCTGCTTAAATATTCATATGGTGTTACCAAGAAGAAAAGTAAAAATATGTGTAAACACAACATTAGGATGCATGAACATCATCAACACAAATATAAACAAACAAACACAGAAAGGGGCACATACACAACTGTAATATTTACAATGATATTGTGTTACTGTATTAAGACACGTGACTTGCAAAAACTACAAACTGACTAAAACAGAAATCTGTCTAAAATAATCAGTTTCAGTCTGTTTGATGCAAACATAACCATTGTAAAGTAAAACTTAAAACATCTATGCTAATGAACACAAATGTGTGCTTGATACAGTACTATGAGTGTCATTAATTGTGTCTGTTGCCAGGGGAAAGCAGAAGGTTAGAGACAGAGACAGAGACGGTGTGAAAGAGATCCGGGTGTAATTCTTTTCGATCTGCCCTTCTGTCCTTGCCTGGAGCCGAGACACCACCAGTATCCAGTAGCAACCGTCCGGCCGTCCTGCGGGACCTGCATTTAGCCATCAATCACTGACCTCACTTTTGAACCCCATTTCCCATAATCCCTTGCCATGCAGAGCTGTCACTGCCCCCAGCTGCCACTGCTGTCACTATGGTGACCCATGCCCTCCTCAAACCACACAACATGTGGAGTTAATTACTGAGTGACGTGTCAGCAGGCAAACATTTAATGCATGCACACAATATCTGACTGGAAAAAAAACCCAAAAAAAAACACTGACCTTGCACTTTTATTTTCTTTCTCTGTCTCCGTCTGTCTTTCTGACTGTCAATTTTTTATTTATTTATTTTATTATTATTATTATTATTATTTTAAAAAGCAGTTCAGGTGTATTCGCAAACTAAACAGGGGCGATTCTGTTTGTAATTCTCATAAGTGATTCAATGTATCATTAAATGAATATTAAAAGTCAAGCTCTATCTGTCAGTCAAAATGGTTTTTACTTTAGAGGAAAGAAAAATAGAAGAAATAAAGTCAGATAAACATAGTACGGGTGAGACATTGCAGATAATAAATAACCTCATAACTTTCAGATGATTGAAAGTGAAAGAGATAGTTTCATAATGAAACACACACACACACACACACACACACACACACACACACACATATACTTATATTTATGTTACAATTCATTTATTAAATGTTCAATTATATGTTCATTTTTAAATATATTACATTAGAATTATAAACAATATATTTATACTTGTACAATAAATTATATTTGTATACAATTATATATTATCATATAATATGGCATAATAAATTATATATAAATATACTATAGTATATATATATATATATATATATATATATTTTTTTTTTTTTTTTTTTTTTTTTTTTTTTTTTTTTGTAATAGATACAGCAGTTCATCTAAACATGGAAGTTTAGTTCTGTCATTTATTCACCATCATGTCCAAACCTGTATGGTTTTCTTTAAATTTTTTATTTATTATTCAACTATCTATATATTTTAAAGAATACTGGAATAGGGCTGGGCAATATGGCCAAACAATTATCACAATATTTTTTTTCATATCAGTCGATATCAATAATCAATTATCACAATAAATGTTACATTTTGATTTCTTTCAAGTTTAAAGGCAGATTTTTGCTACAAAGTGAAAGTTAAAAAAAAACAGACGGTTAAAAGTGGCTTTAAAATATTCTTTATGGTCAGAACATGAAAAACACTTCATGTTTTTTGAATTCTTCATACTTTTTCCAGTCATTTTTCCTTAACAAAATAAATATCTTAATAATAATAAAAAAAGTTTTGCATGCTTTAATGAGTAATATTGTTTCAAATCAGAAAACAGATTTGATAGTAGCTTGAGTTCGGATGCAGATGTAGATTTATGTTCATTATCAAAATCAGTAATATCTGTAAAAATTGTAGCAACCTCATTTTTATATGGTGAAATTTGATTATTCTGATTTTTTTTTTTTTAACCACATACTGCTCTTCTATAGATCATAATAACAGTCAAAACCACAAATATAGCACCCTGATAGCATGGTAAAAATGTAATATGGTGCCTAGATATTTGCATGGACAACAGCAATCTAAACACATTTAATATAAATGCATAAACACTTAATTACAAAAAAATACTGTAATTATATTCCATCACACCTCCTTTAAAATACATTTAATACATATCTACATTAATAATATAATAAAATTCAACACAAATATACCCACATTTCTGACCTCTGTGCAGTTAGTGCTACTACAGTAAATCTATGGTAAATGATGGTAAGATTAAGATTTGTAGATTAAAAGCGTTCTGACGGTATCATTGCACACAGTATTTCTCCTGTTTGTCAGCACTGTTTCATCTTGCTTTAACCAAGACATTTGTGTTCTTCACTGAATTCAAGCATATCACACTGGCGCTGTTTAGTGACAGAGACTTAACGCCAGCAAATGAACGCATCTGGTCTAGTGAGTTTGTGCCGTGCCGCCGATTGAACTATGATTTGAACGGATAAACGGTCTGAGTGGCGCGCTTTGACTAGCGCTCTTTTGTTCCGCCTTTGCCACATAAACATTATATCGAACATTTATCGAACTCTGGTTATCGTTTATTGAGGAAATTGATATAGCGCGATAATTATCGGTAACGATTTATCACCCAGCCCTATGTTGGAATCCAACATCGGAGCCCACTGACTTTCATTGTATGGAAATTTAATTTTAAAACAACTTAAACACAAAAATGCTAAGTGCTAAGTGATGTGAAAGACATTAAACTAGAACAACCTATGGGACAACAGTCAATTTTACAGTTACCATTACACAATTATATTTAGCACAACTATATAGCACAGAATGCCATGATTCACTAATCACAATCATATTTTCCAGACAGCAGTGTAATAAAATACATAAGACATTAAAACGGGTATTAAAAGGTGCAATGATTAGCTTTTAGGATGTATTATAAAAACATGGTTCAGTAAGCATTAAATGGAGCTTGCAATGCTGATATATTGAGGACATATAAAAAACAGGCCTCAGTTCACACTGACACACACACACACATACACATACTATAGCAGCAGAAGGACATGATGATCTTGATCACATCTAGCTGCCAAATAATAAAGTGCTGACCATGCACTCAAGAGCAGAGAGCAAAGGTGTGTATGTGTGTGTGTGGCTCGCGGCAGAGCAGGATGGACAGAATGTGGGAGGAAAGGCAGAGAGCCCTGCGGAGAGGTGTCAGGCCCGGACACAGGTGAGATCTGGCCCAGGTAGTGTTCTCATTTCCTCAGCCCTGTCTGCGGCCCACACCCCCATAGAGAGACATCCTGATACACAGCTGTTCACAGAGTGGTCTTCTGAAATGAGGCGAATTCCTCTTTCTGCATTTGGATTTCTTAGTGTAATGGTAATTTATGCAGCATTTCATATTTAAACAAGCAAATTTCACACTTGCGATCAATAATTTCACATCACTGATGCTAAATGGTTTTTGATGAACATATGCATGACTGCAGTGCAGCACATTTGAGACACTGTCAAATTTCAATCAAATTAATGCAATTAAGCTCATAATCGTAGCAACTATAAATGACAGTAAAATATGTGTGGCATAGCGATTTCAGTTACAATAAACAGGCATTTAAACTCCTTAAGATTCATAAATGTGGCAGTAAAGAAGGCATCACTTTATTTATTTTATTTTTTTTCAGGGGAGATGAAGAAGCTCAGAGTTTATGTTGACATGAATTTAATGTGTTGCTTTGATGTATATTCTTAAAAAAGATACTAATTAATAAATAAAATAATATAAAAAAAAAATTTGAATGGTTCATACCAATGTAACTATACTGATGAATATGACCATGACTGCACATACTGCGGTTGTTTTCTGCCACTCTAATCGTTTAAGCTCTTTAAAGTCAGATTCAGGCAGATTCTGGTTGGTCGTCATTGTTTTGATAATTGTTTTTTTTTAGCTGGGGTAAAAAAAATAAATAAAATAAATTGTTCCGAAAGTGATTCCAACAATATCTTTCCTCTGTGTCATTATCTTCTTTATTCACAGAATTAGAATGACTATTAAAACTTTCTAGTTTATATTTAATAATAGTGTTTTGGATAACTAGGCTTTCAGCCTTTAACAAACAGAAGCCCAATCATTTGTTTCTCAAGTCATTTTAAATGAGGATTATATCTGGCAGAGATTCTTTTGGTAGAAAAGGGGTCAATGCAAATACAATGAGGTTAGGAACGAGACACTGCCTTCCTCTGAACCTTTATTTGCTGGTGTTGCTGTCTTTGTTTGAAGATTTAACTGATCATATTTTAGACTATTTCTTTACCTTTTTTTTTTTTTTTTTTCAAGCACTGTCTCCTCAAAGAAGTGCCCCAGACACACTCATATTTCAGTCCTGTCATACATATCTACAGAAGGAAAAATGAAAAACCTCAAAGAGATCCAAAAAGTGGGGCTTTGGTGATATTATTTCATATGGAGTTCATAAATGTGGATGAATTTAATCCAGCAAGCCTGTGTCATTCATAGGCCTGCACGGCTGAGATAAATTTATCATCATACACACCTCAAAAATCCAACCAATCATACACACAGATGCACATGCCCATCCAGGCCGGGGTCACCCTCTGGAGAGAAAAAACACTGTGTGAGAAAAAAAGAGAGAGAATGAGAGAAGAGATCTGTGTGGGTCACAAAGGCATTAAAGGACAACTAAATAATTCAGGGCACATTTTCCAGGCTGGTGGCGGAGTCCTGTGAGCACAGAATGAAGCTTTATATCAGTCAGCCCTGCGGCTTTGTGTATCGGAAACATCTGAAGGTGAAGAGCTCAAACCTGACTCCGAGCTCATCTGGAGACGAGAGCGAGAGTGCAGACAGGAGAGCAGACGCTTACCGTGGTGTTTAATGTGCTGAGTGGCACTCTGAGATCATCTAGAGCTCTCACTGTCCCAGATAACTGCTCCACACACCATTTACATCCTCACGCTGAATTCTCTCTCGCACACACACACACACACACACACGTACGTGTCACACCTCACCTAATCTCACATTCCCATTCACACGCACACATAAACAGACCTGCATACCTATGATAAATGATCATTCACCGGATTTATAAAAACAAGACTACAGCTATGTTTAGAATGCCATACTAAATACTGCTATTTCTGTGGTATGCAGTATATATATTGCGGGTAATATGTGACTTTTTTTTTTTTTTTAAGTAAGCATGGAACTCCCTGATGACCAGTTCTGTTTGCTCAAATGTGCAGTATATTACAAAGCACAGTACATAGAATGCTATAGCACACAATGCACTTGACTTGACCTTCAGTTTCCAGTCTGATGGATTAACTGGAAAAACTGTCAGCTACAAATTTAAACCTCTCCTTCTTGACTGCCAAGGCATTTTTTTTATTTTTTTTTTTTTTTAACACAAAACTGCATGAATGCATTAACATAAAAGAACAATTCTTATTTCTGAGATTATAACTGGACATCACGTACAGTGATAAGGTTATGTGACAATACTGGACAATAACGACAATAACAATGTATTACCGTTAGAATCTCAGTAGAATGTAAATTTTAGCTATTGTCCCATAGCAAACTGTGGTGACAGCAAACTTTTTTGATATTTCTGATAACAGTTGATCATTATATTATATTATATTATATTATATTATATTATATTATAATTACATTACATTTCAGTATATTATGTTAAACCATAACATACTATGAAAGCTTGTTTATGCCATTGGCATATGCAATTGTGACTTTTTACACAAATCTTATTTTTTCTATGCAATTCTGAATTATTCACAGTTCAGACTTTTTTTTTTAATATATGGGAGATAAACTCAGATTTGGTAACTCTGAGTTATAAACTGCCAATTCTGAAAAATCTAAATTGTGAGATAAAATGTTTTTAGTTTTTAGTTTTTAAAAATGTTTTAAGTTTTTATTCCATGGCAGGAAAAAACAAAAAACGAAAAAAAAAAAAACATAATTACCAAATGTAAACGCTGACATGTGAGAAAAAAATAACTGTGAGATGTAAACGCTCAGTTCTGAAGTTCTGAGAAGAAATTCCAAATTGTAAGATATACAGTTGCAATCGAAATTATTCAGCCCCCAGAGACTGCAGTACAACAGTTCACTGGCATATTAAAAGTGATAATGTCAATATATAATGTAATGTTTTTGAGGTAAAGGATTTTGTAATAACACAGCCTAATTATTCAACCCCAATACA
Source organism: Labeo rohita (assembly GCF_022985175.1). Taxonomy (NCBI): domain Eukaryota; kingdom Metazoa; phylum Chordata; class Actinopteri; order Cypriniformes; family Cyprinidae; genus Labeo; species Labeo rohita. The sequence goes on along the minus strand of NC_066886.1, from coordinate 32,824,822 downwards.
ACTTTGCCGTTTTAAGTCACTTATTTTAGGAACAAAAATGCCTTAAGCCTTTAGATACTCTGTTAAAAAACAACAACAACAGAATTAGCTTGGGCTGTTACACATACATACATTTAGCCCACGCATGTGCTGAAGTTGAGTAGCAAATGCAACAGAGCTCTCACAAAAGCTATAGAGAAGCTATAGAGAAGAACTATTTATATATTATATTAGAAAGTCTACATGAACATTTCCAAGACATTAAAAGTTCCTAGAGTCACAGCTGGCAGCCTTATTCCTTAGTTTAAAGTGTGTTAAATGGTGAAAAACCTTGAGGGTGTTGAGAAAAAAAAAAAAAAAAAAAAAAAAAAAAAAAAAGCACAATATCATATAATGTTTGCTCGGAGCAACTGAGAAAAACCTGCAATATACAGTCAAAGACTTGCAAGATGATCCGACGAAAGGAGGAAAATCATTTTGACAAGAACTGTGATGCCTTTGGTGCAAATACTGAAGCTGATGATCAGTGGACTTTCCTGCAGGACAATCATCCCAAAGTAAACATCCAAATCTACTTATGCTTGGTTCAGGGATCAGTCATAGAATGTTCTTAAGTGGCCTGTTTAGTCTCCAGATTTAATTCTCACTGAAAATATTTGGTTGAATTTGAAGAAAACAGTGGCAAAGTGAAAACCAAAGAGCCAGGATTGCAGTAGAGTGGTGATAGAAGCTTCTAAGCACTTCCAAGCAGCATTTATCGGTAGTTTTAAAGAATAAAAGGTTCTGCACCAAATTGGACTTTTGGGGTTGAATAATTTTGAATATGAACAGTTAGAGCTAATTTGATTTCTTTTTTAGATTATTCATCAACTTACGTTCTCAGAATTACTCAAATGTGTATTAATAAACTTTCTCCAATACTGTAATGATGCCTTTGTTGAATTGTTTTCAGAAAATTATGTTCTCAGCAGCAAAATGTCTTGAAGGTCAATGGGGGCTGAATAATTTTGATTGCAACTGTAAACTCACAATTGTGAAAAGAATAGCTAATATAAATTAGTCTTTTCTCTTCACAGTAGCCTATTTGTGAAATGTTTTAAATGATGAAATAAATACTACATGTACATGCTACTTCTAAATTCTATAGAGAATGTTCGTAAACATCTCATCTTCTGTGGTGCAAGGGGTTGTGGACCATATTAGTATTAATTAAAAGAAAGCATGTTCAGATGCATAAATCCAAACTCCAACAGAAACAGTAGAACAACAACATGCTATGTTTAATGCACTGTGATTTAGGACACACTAATCTTATCCTATAATGGACAGTATGATAATTAGGCTGCAGCCCATCCTTCAAACTAATCAAGCATGGGGAAACAAGCACAAACTCCCGAGAGTGCTAATGAATATGAGCAGACTGCTCATCCAACTTCAGATGATTTAAACAAATCTGGGTGCGAATGTTTGTGCGTTCTGTTTATCCATCTATCATTTCACGTTCTAAATTGCCCTAAAATATGCTAATGAGGCATATGTTTAATTGATAACTTTTACTGTGGTAACTGTCGTAGTGCTGCAGCACTGATGTATTAGCATCATAAAAGAAACATTATCCTTAAGCCCACACAGAAGTCACTAATTATCACAGAACTCCTAAGCATCTGAACTACCAAAAATCCTTTTTTTTCTGTCTGGACATTTATTCAGCGACTGCTAGATCTGAGCAGTATAAATGTGAACAGATCGCGGTCAGATAAATAACAGCTTAGAGCCGTGCAGAGGAGGAACGCATCAGTTTAACCGTGAGTACTTTGTAGAAACATAAACAGACAAGTGCCTTAGGTGAGGTTTTATAATTCAGCACACTGGAGATGTGAATCACAGGGAAAATGTAAGAGACATACAGGTCAAACGGACTGTTTGTGGGTGGGAATTCAGAAAGATAGATAGATGTATGGATGGATGGATAGAATGACAGAACAATAGAAAGAGCAACAGATAGATAGACAGGTTGTTCTCCAGGTATTATCAAACTATAAATCGGTTTGTGTACTTATATAACAATCGGAAATCATGGCTCAATTCATCATGCCTCAACGTCTACAGTGATCTTTTCAGCTGACACTGACATGCATTGCTGAACGAATGTATATTGAGCGTGATATAGCTCTGTCAGCACTGTGATATTGGCTGTGTATACACTGACAGGAGGACCGTGTTACAGTACTGTGACATTTCTCTCTGCGACAGTCGCCCAGGGTTACCAGAACAATATGCTCACGCACTACTGTATTCAGTAACCCGTAAAATTTGTCCCCAGCAGGACTGAATGAAACACAGGATGAGAATGAGACTAGAAAGCAAGATTATTAGAAAGCAAAACCACTTTGGACGATAAAACGTTGAAAAAAAAAAAAAAAAAAAAAAAAAAACAGTAAGAACAGTCTGAGCATGGATGGATGTTCACATGGGTGTACAATGAGAGCTGCATAATACATCTGTCAGAGTTCTGTGTGCCATTTGGACTGTTTATGTTTGTTTTTCCCATTGTGCCCATATTTGGTTCTTCCTGTCCTCATTTTGTCCTGATTAGTTTATTTACTACACCTGTCTGTGTCTTAATCACCACCCTTTATAAGTCTGCTTGTGATTTGAGTTTGCTGTCGGTCCTTGACGTTATTTGGATGTGTGTGGATTATCGTTCTGTTCCTGCCTGTTCCTGCCTGTTCCTACTAAGAGTTATATTAAATTGTTATTTGTATCATATCTCGTCTCTCGACTCATCTATCCAGCACGTACCGTGACAGAAGGACCGACCCTACAGTTTATCCCCGGCGTTTCCCTGCTTTATTTTTTTCCGTTTTTTTCTCAGTGTTTGTTTTTTTGTTTTTCGTTATGGATAACCCTGCTGTCCTCCTCCTTCTCCTGGAGCAGGGGAATCGCTCTCTCGTGGACCACACTAGAGACTTTGTCCACCTCGTACCACTCACACACTTCCCGGACAGCAGCCTTTGCACATTTTACCGTGCAGGACTGAACATCGCCACGAAAGCGCAGCTGTCCGGGGAGGGTCCACGAGAGAGCTTCGCCGACTACATGGAGTGGGTGCTGGTGTCCTGTAGATCTTCGTTGACCGCGGAGGATGACACCAGCCCCACTCAAGACCCAGAGCCCAGCCAACCAGCACCCCGACACGCGGAGTTTGAGCCCGAGCCCACCGCGGATGACGAGCCAGAGCCACGAGCGACAGAGCTAAAGATCGCCACAGAGCCAGAGCCCTACACATCCGATCAGGTGCGAGAGCCGGCTACATCTACCATGACGGGGGAGTGCAAGATGGAGCAAGTGAGGGCTATGGAGAGCCCTGCCCACTGCACCACTGCTGGGGGTGAGCTGGATGATAACTCTGGGGACTTGATTGACTTTTCTACGGAAGATCTAGAGGATAACTCTGGGGACTTGATTGACTTTTCTACGGAAGATCTAGAGAATAACTCTGGGGATTTAATAGACTTCTTTACAGAAGTATCTACCTGTCTCGTTATGCCTGCCTGTATGGAATCCCCACCCACCCTCCCTCTTCTGCCTATGTCAACATCTGTCTGCTCACCGCTGTCCCCTGACAGCCCCTCTGCTCACCCTCAGCCCACCACCTGTGCAGTGGGTGCGCCGCGGGTCTGCCAGCTTCCATCGGCGTCAGGGCTGGAGGATCCCTCATCTCCGCCTCCAGCCTCAGAGTCCAGAACTCCGCCTCGGCCCTCCGACCCTGCGGCTTCACCACGGCTCTCAGCGCCCTCGTCTCCATCGTCGCCCATCGGTCCACCAGCTCCACCGGGCTCCCTCGTCTTTCCGGCTCCGCCCTGGTCGGTCGTCGGCCCTTCATCACCTCAGGACTCTGTTCCTACGGCTGCGCCTCGTCACTCCGTCCCACCGGCTCTGTGGACCTCCTTCCTCCCTCTGGCACAGCCTCCATCCTCTGTCGCTCCGGCTCCGCCGCGGACCTTCGGATCTCCGCCTACGCCTCGGTCGCCAGAGCCTAGGGCTCCGCCTTGGCCCTCCGGATCCTCGGTGTCGCCCTGGATCTTCGGCTCTCCGTCTCCGCCTCGGGCTCCTCCGCCAGCTCCTCCGCCAGCGGCTCCGCCTCCGTCGGTCGCCCCCTGGAGTCGTCAGCCTTTTCTCCACCATGGCTCCTCCCTCCGTCGGCTCCACCGTGGGTCGTCATGATGGCTGTGGTCTGGGTCTCGCATGGCTCCTCCTGCTCCGGGTCCCTCCTGAGTTCTCCCTGGCTCCTCCCTCCGTCGTCACCACCCTGGACTTTGTTTATTGTCCTCCTCCCGGAAGACCGTCCGCCACCAGAGCCTCCTCCCACAATGACTTTATTATTTTCACTCCTTTCCACGCCGCGAGGTCGCGCCTTCCGGGAGGGGGAGTAATGTCAGAGTTCTGTGTGCCATTTGGACTGTTTATGTTTGTTTTTCCCATTGTGCCCATATTTGGTTCTTCCTGTCCTCATTTTGTCCTGATTAGTTTATTTACTACACCTGTCTGTGTCTTAATCACCACCCTTTATAAGTCTGCTTGTGATTTGAGTTTGCTGTCGGTCCTTGACGTTATTTGGATGTGTGTGGATTATCGTTCTGTTCCTGCCTGTTCCTGCCTGTTCCTGCCTGTTCCTACTAAGAGTTATATTAAATTGTTATTTGTATCATATCTCGTCTCTCGACTCATCTATCCAGCACGTACCGTGACAACATCATCATAGAAATAAAATAGCAGGCAATTACAGAAACAAAGACATATATGTCTTTGTCCAACTTAACCATTTGCATTTACACAGCAGATATTTTTAGCTCATGACTACTCCACTACTTGGTTAACCAGCAACCCTTCTTTTACCTGTTTCACCAGCATCATCAAAATGACCATACTGCTTAGCCAGCAAGTTTTGGTACTGAACTTGTGAAAAACAGTGTTGGGAAAAGTTACTTTTAAAAGTAATGCATTACAATATTGCATTACTCCTTAAAAAAAGTAACTAATTGTGTTACGTTTGTACAATAGAACGCATGATAAGATAGAAACACTCTTCAAAAATGAGAAAAGCAAAACAAATGTTATGTCTTATTAGTATGGTTGAATTGGACCATTGAAGGTCAGCAGCAAAGACACTGGTTAATAAAATGGGATTAAAAAAGGATATTTTGTATTATTTAACATATTTATATATTGCAGGATTGCATCAAGTTGCATTTCACTGTCATTTTCAAGAGTACTGAATCTGTTTTTTTTTTTTTTTTGTAAGTGAGATGAATCAATGCATGTTCACATTTATTCTTGAACTAAAGTAACATCTTACTCACAATTTCTTTCAGCATGAGGACAGGGAGCTTTCAATCAATAAATGGAAGTAATTGGCGTTACTTATTTGAAAAAGTAATGTCAATTAAAAAGCAATGCATTACTTCACTAATTACTTGAAAAAAGTAATCTGATTACGTAACTCACATTATCTGTAATGCGTTACCCCAACACTGGTGAGAAATCTGCAGAATACTGGTTACCATCTAGACTTGGTTGTATATTCCACTATACATCAGAACCAAACCAGTACTCACTAGTATAAACCAGAGTGGACCAACATGCAAATTAATGTTTATTAAAACTATGTTCTTAATCAAAATTATTAAATTATATAGATGCATGTAAAACAGGATAAATTAGAAGAAAAACTGTGCAAAACGAGGAGATGTCTTGCCTCTATAATACATTGTATATATTGTGTTTTATTTTCCAAAATGTTCTATTCTTTTCTCTTCATTATAATATGTAAATATGGGATTATGCTACAAAAAAAGAGAGACTAAGAAAAAGAAATTAATTCAAAATGTATTCATGATATAGAAAGAAAGAAAGAAAGACTTCTTAAGGTGCATATAGAAGGTGGAGAGTTTAATGGTACTTGTTAGTGAATGACAGCTTTGGTTTCCCTCTGCTTGTCACAGGGGGCTTTATGTTTGGAGAGGGTAATTAGCAGCAGAAGAAGGTCAGAGTCTGTACCACACCAATGAGACAGCAAGGGAGAGAAAGAAAGAGAGCTAAGAGCTTGTTATCACAGGAGGGTTTAATAGGGCTCTTCCAGAAGCAGGTCAGATGTCTGAAAATCACATGTGTGATAAAGCGAGTGCTTGTCTTATACAGCTGACAAGTCCTTGTCTCTGAATTTAAACTGACACTGTAGCATTACTGACTTCCCACAAAACAAATATCTGCCCCAGGTGGGCATGTACCCCAACAGACCTGAGCCTTCTGTCTGCTCCTCGAGGGCTTCCACCAGACAGACTATTCACCTGAGAGCTCGTCAGGCTGGCGCTGGGTAATTAGATAATGATCACACACTCAGACACAGACAGCAGAGCTCTTTTATACTGGCAGTATGCAAATGTACCACCCCTTAAAGGAATAGTTCGCCAAAAAATCTATTGGATATTCAAACTTCTCAAGATGCGATGGGTCCAGGTTTGATGTTAATATAATACCAAAGAGTTTCGGAAAGCTAAAATTGAACATCTACAAAAAAGCAGCCAAAGGCCCTATAGTGACCTTAAAATTTATGCGCTGAGGGGCCTTAGTGGTCAGCTTTAACTGTATGCACAGTGGGGCCTGGGGACTTAATGGTAAGCCTGCTCTGTCTGTGCTGCCAAGACAAGGAGTCCTAGTGGTCAGCTTGTGCTGAATGTGCAGAGGGGCCTGGTTAGCTTACACTAGATGCACTGAGGGAAATGGGGCGGGGGGTAGGGGGTTGTGCTTGTGGTAAGCCTGCTCTGTTTGTGCTGCAGAGATCGGGAGTCGGGAGAGAATCCCAAGTGTTCAGCTTGGATTATATGCACGAAGGGGCCCGAGTCCCCAAGTGATTAGCTTGCACCAGATGATCTATATAGCTTGAACTATATGGAAAGAAGCGCCCAGGGGCCCTAGTGATCAGCTTGAACTATAGTCGTGAGTTCGCACTGTATTTGCTGAGAGGCCTAGGGGTTCTAGGGTCAGAGTGCTTTAGAAGGCTTTGGAGGCCCCTGACGATATCAGACCTCCGGGGCACTTACCCCATTAGCCCTGTCCATATTTGACAGCTTGACAGTCTGTAGTCACTACATGCTTTGCATATATGGAAAAAAGCCACTCGGAATACTCTGCCGCACATCTCCAGAGCAGAAAGACATTCATACAGGTTTGGCACAACATGAGGGCCAGTAAATCTTTCATTTTTGGGTAAAATGTTCCATTAAAAGTTCCTCTCCGAAAGTTTTCCAAAAATAAAGTAACATTGAAAATTCCCAGAACTGTGTCTTGCTTTAGGGTTATTGTACCGGTTCCCCCGATCATGTGCACTCTCCTGCCTAACATGGATTTTTCACCATTTCTGAATGTATTAGTATTCCTCCCTCTCTACGGAAGGAGAAATTAGCATTTTGTATCTATAAACTGGAAGAGCTCTCACACTCGCTCACACAGCGGTTTTCCCACACACTGAAGTTGAGAGATTGACTCTGGGGACAGTGGTGAAGCCATGAAGCAACACAGTAAATCGATAGGTCTTTCCATGGCAGTGTTTTGAAATCGATGTCCATGGGAAATTAAGCTGTAGTCTTTGAATAAATTGAAGACAGTCAAGCAACAAACAAGAGAAGCCAAAACAAACAAAAAACCTCCACAGAGCAACAAATCTAAAACAGAAATCAGAGATATCCGTGTATGATCTCCTGAAGAATATTTCAGTATCTGTGAATTCTCTGTGGTTTTCTCCATGACTCATAAGTAGTTTAAGAACAAGGAAGCAAATTCTTTTATTTTTGTGAGAGTTTTTTTTGTTTTTTTGCAACAGCAGGTAGCTGGACTGATATTTCTGAGTCTGTGCCGGTGACGTCATTCCCGGCTGGTGTTTACGTCTGGTTTTAACATCTGTCTTGGGTGAGCTGATCACGAGCTATCAAACTGCCACACCAAATCGCTCACACCTGGAACAAACATGCATTTTACATGCTTTTTCTGTGATACTATGAGTTAAATCGGCCCCCCCAAAGTATTATTTATTTATTCAGCATTGCATTGACACAATGACTTTAATGTGGTGAAGTACCAATATTTTTTAAATTGTTATTTATTTAATCAAATGTGGACCCTCATGACTGTGTCTAGCTCGTAAGTGTATTAAATAGTCAGATATTTTCACCTTTTTACAATATGACATAAAAATAGTAATTCAGTTGGTCTAATCCCTTACGAAAAAGAAGTTTATTCAAGTGTGCTATTAGTATACTGCTTTTAAACTAAAAATAGGAAAGTATCCTTTCAGTCTACTTTGTATGTACGTCTCAGAATTGTGCTTTATATACTTATCAGAAATATACTTAAAATTACATTTAAGTATACTTGACTTATACTTAAAAAGTCTAAATATATTTGAGCTATACTTGTGCTCTGAGAATCCATGTTTTCATTGTTATACACAAGAGATGCTATTACACATCTTCCGTACAGAATTTCCAAAACACAAGTGAAGAAGAAACCAAAACAGACGCTTCCACACTGTAAAAAAATGCAAATACATATTTTTCATTTTATGAAACATTTTGAGTCTCAAATACTAAACAATGCTATTGAAACTACATAAAAAACCATTGTCAGACCAACAAAATTGCCGCAAATGTTATTCCAACTAGTCAAACACAGTCTAAACAAAGAATTTCATACTGTTGAAATTTTAAGGCTTTGTAAGTTCCCAGCATGCATTGCAGCATAAATAAATTATCCAGTTACTGTTATATGATTATTGTTTTGCTGTTTGCTGACTTCATTTAAACTTTTTTGTTGTTGTTTTGTCATTATTGTTAGTTATTTGTTGTACCGTGACGTAAAGATCTAATCTTTTTTAATATTTGCTGATTGCCACCGTTCTTGAGGTTTGTGTATCTAGTTTTGAGGCCTAGATACTTTCAACCAATTATGTTAATTTCCTGGATATCTTAATCTTGTAAAATGCTTTACAAACAAAGACAACATTGTCTACATATTAGACTAAGTTATTCATAATGTTTATTAAGTTCAGATATTCATATAACAAAATATATACAAATGAATACCTAAATAGGGACATAGTAGTATACTTAAAGTATGATATAAAGTTCACTTAAAGAAAACTTATGAGTATACTTACAGTATAAAACTACTAATCTGTAGTTTACTGAGACTTTACTTCAAAGTGTACTAAAAATGCATAAAAAAGTATTTAATTAGTAAACTATCAGTATACCTATTAGTTCACTTTTAATATACTTGCAGTACAAACTGAAAACATAGATGTAAACTAGTTGTGTACTCAAAGTTCACTACTGTTACACTTAAAGTATACTTAAAAATATACTTGAACTTTACTTAAGTATACTTAATAAAATAAACTTGAAGTATACTTCTTTTTGGTAAGGGAATTGTTTGACCCCGTAAAAAAATGTATTATATTGATGATATTCTTGATTCCCCTTCACATTACTCTTATTCATAATGATAGGGCAGCTTACAAAATCACAGCTCTTAATTAATATATAACAGGCACAGTTACCGTAAGCAATCATTACTCTGGTTGTTGTATAAAATTTCCACATTAATCAATAATTAATGTCAGTTCTGGCATTTCAAATCACTGAGCCGAAGAGACCCAAAACAGGAGATGATATGCAGCTCTGACGTCTGTGTTTGGAGAAATCCCATTTGCCGACATCAGTGAATGACAGCTTGGATGATGTCATCGCTTCTGTCTGACAGTCATAATCCATTAATGCATTACCCACCATGCTCTTCTCCAGGGAGAGAGAAAAGCAATTGATTTCCAATAATTGGCCTTCTTTTTATTCATGTCATTCTAGATTTTAGATCTAATATGTCTAATGTATCTAATGATAATCTGATGAATGGACGTTGTTATTTCTGTAAGTCGAAGGTGGTCTATAAAATGTCCATGAATTAAGGAATTCTTAGCTTACCTTTCATGACTGTTGGCGTCAAACAGAAAACACACACACCCAGAACACACACACTGCATCCCTATGTTCCCTGAGGACTGTATTTGATTGAGCTGTGTGGAGGAGCATAATGCTGCTGGGTTATGGGCGGACTCCAACTTCCTGTTTGCCAGCAAATACATTCTGAATAATCAACCATAATGGATTGCTCACTCCACAAAGAGACAGACACACACACACTCTGTCCTTTGCCCGTAATGCCCAGCTGACCCCCATCAGTAAGATGACATTTAGTGGGACGGAATAGCATTACTTTAAGGTCAAGAGGGGACGTCCACCTGCACACACACTGTGCACTCCAAACGGTGAGAATATGAAATGTTCGGTATCGATTCCAGCTCGACCTCATCTCTGACATACTCATTACCTCTCTGTTTGTCTCTCCATTCCTCCTCTGTTCACATTATCCATATTTCCTGTTTCCTTCTATGACTCACTGGAGATGACATTTCCAGCCTCACACACTTTTGCTCTCTTCAAAACCCTTGAGCTGCCCACCTAGACTGGACTTTAGGACATAAAGGAGGTTTTCTTTTCCAAAAGTTGTCAACCAAATCATGCTGCCTCATTAAGTAGTTAATTTTAGTTGAATTCTTAATGCCTGGTTCATAGATGGGAATTGGAAAGAATTTGGACTGACAGGCTTCTGGTAAAGAAATTAGGTTCAAGTTTGGTGAACACTGACTTTGTTGCTTCTTGTTTCGGAAGTAGCCTCTGAGTGGAGAAATGTGGAACTTAGAAATAAATAAAATCAAAATTTAAAAACAAAGAAAAAGTAACAAAGAAACTCAATACAGGTAACAGAACTAGTGATAGGTCTATTGCACTTGAACTGCAAGACTTAAAGCACAGATCTATTTTGACATATCAGTTTTCTTCTTTTTCTTTCTTCTTTTCAGTTGCTATGATTTTCATAATGTCAAACATCACAATTTCAGATTCAGTCCTGCATGGTCATCACTCCTAAAACTTCACAGTGTGTTCTTAGCAGCATGGAAAAAGTAACTAACTAAATAAATGGGATTTTGAATGGGTTAAGCAAATTTAGGTACAGAAACCAAACAAAGAGTGCTCACTTTATAACAAATTAAGCTGTTTTTTCTTCAGTTCACAGTGCAAGCTAACTGACTGAAAACTCATGTTATTCACTTTTTTATTTAACACAGAAATAAGCCTATGGGTGAGACTTCCAGTTCATTATCGGCCATGGGGAAATAACGAGAAGAATAACAATGTGCAGTAAACGGATAAACTGTTTTCACTATAAACCAGTGTGCTCAGAGTTAAAATAATATGTTAAAACAATATGGTAAGACACACTTTTTGCAATATCACAGAGCAAAATGAGCTGTATTGTACTGCTAAAAATAGCTGGACACGGATGAGACTGGAAGCCAGACCTATAACATTTTCAACTGGCAGCAGCTGCTCCTACACAAAAACATAAGGTGGATAATCAAAAAATGATATACTGTAAAATTAATCTCTTACTTGCATGGTGTTTATACTTTGTTGGTTGTAGCAAAATGATTCACAAGCATGCAGAGCTCATGCTGGACAAACTCTGCTGTATTGGGTAGATTCTGCTTTCATTGTAATTGGCTAAACTGCTCAATGCTAAAAAAAAAAAAAAAAGAATTATAAATAAGCTGTCTGATTTAGAAAGGCCGCACCCTCTGGAGGTCATATCTGTTGGCTGGATGCATCCTCAGGATGTATCATTTCAGAAAAGTAACCATATGGTATAAATTATTCTAATTTCTTTCTTACTTTGGAATGTAATCGTTACTTTTCTGAAATGCGGCAGTGTCACTGACATACGCAGCCAACAAATGCGACCTCTGGAGGGCGTGACCTTTCCAATGCAAAACAGAAAGCTTTGAAGGTCTTTACAGAGTGATCACACAATTTAAGTATTGACTTGCAAACAAAATACCACTAGTTTTGACAACACTAGATGAGGTGCTCTACATCTTTTAAGGCAGCATTGTATTTAAAATGAAAATTATAAGTGACTCATTTGGAGTGCTTTTCATTGACAGCAAATCTGAGCATCATTTGTCACTTGCAGTGCACTGAATACTCAACTCACTCTCTCATCTTTGTCAATCATGCTTAATATTTAATTCTATTGCGTTTATTGCAGTGATATGGGATCACATTTTCTGTGATTAATACTGTTGCCTTAGAATTTGACCAGAACAAGATATTTTAGAAGATAACACAATATTTTGGAACAAAACAAACTATTTGTGTGCTCCATGTTATCTGCACTAATTATAGTATAGTCTGGTTAGCTTAGCGGCACACTATTGGAATCAGTTGCGAGTGTCTGTAGAGTCTCTGTGAGGCATGTTGTATTGGTAATTAAGCATTAATGCAGTTATTGGCTAGTGTTTCAAATCAGTCACTAACGAGTTTCCATTTTGGTTAGCATGGCGCCTTAGAAGGAAACTGCCCATGTGGATCGTAGACAGCAAGGCAGCTTACTAGAGTTTGCAAAGAGACCACTTGGCTTTGTCTTTCCCTCTTTGTTTTTCTGTCTCGGTGTCTGAGCATGATTGATTTGATCTGGTGAGCTGCTAATGTAATTATCTAATTGTGTTTGATGACAGTCTGAAATGTATGTCTCTGGGGTATATGAAAATCTATGAAATTGGTTTGTTTATGTGTGCAAATGTTCCCTAAGAGGTTTGGCATTCTCTTTTTGTTGTCCTAATTTACAAGAATCATTGGCCCCAACTGCTCTGTGTGTGTGTTGAAAAATGCCACAAGTACAGACATTTACACGCATCTGACGTTTCATACTGACCCCCAATGATCTTGGCTTTGAAATATTTAGATGACTTTTAAAAACGTTACATTCTGACCTATATGAAATATCTCATAAGTTATTAGTGAATGTTCTGTTATGGAAAAGGTCAGTGTAATATATTGTTTTAATAGAGACAGTTTTTTCAACAGCCCTTTGAGAACAATGAATCTATGCTTTCACACATGGTAAAATAATGAACTCTGTCACACATCGTGGTTGCAAGGAAAAGGAAAATGTTTGGTGAATGCAAATCAGAAAATCTAGTTTTAACTCGGTTTATACATTTCAATGAGACATTTAACAGATCAAACAGAAATAAGAGGTGCGAGGGGGTGCGTCTTAGTCTTCAGGTTGATGGTCACCAGAGAAAACAGCAGGATGTCATAAACTATCATCACACATACTAAATGCTGGAAATGTATTTGGATTCACAAAGCTGATTCCAGGCATGTGACTAGACTACCAACATCAGGGGCTGAGCCCATGCTTTAGATATAAAAACAATGTGAATTGGCTATTATACAGTGAAATGATACTCTGTAATATGTTTCTTTAATAAGGTAATTAGTAAAAAAAAAAAAAAAAAGAATATAACATAAAAAGACGCGTCTTATATATATGTGAATTTTACCTGCTTTTTTTATCCTCAAGTAATCCACATAGGACTCGACCACAGGACTCGATCACTTCATGTGATGTTTTGAGATAACCCATACAACGAAATAACCTGTCACATCACTCTACTGCACACAAAAATAAATAATAATTTGTAAGAAAAAGAAGAAGGATGCTAATTAGGTACAACCTATTTATTTATTTATTTATTTTCATGCAATTAAATAGCTATCAAAAAAGTTTATTTTCCCAAAGGCAAAACATTCATAAACAAAAAGCTAAATTAGCGTTAACATGAAAGTAAAACTTTTTGTAATATGATTTTAATGTACATTTTCTGTGGTAATGCAATGTCTGATTTTAAAATGCCTTTCAAAGGATGAATTTTGAGATTTTAAGTTTTGAACTGATAAATAATTTCTTATGATTTGTAATGTGATAACGTGATAGGGAAAAAGGCAACAAAGAAAGTCTTTTGTGACAAAGGTCAGAACTCATGTCATGATGTAGATTTTTTTAAGCTGCACTGTTGACATATATTAATCTGTTACTTTTCCTACATAATTTGTAACACAAAAATATGGTAAAATATCTATTTAGGAGTCTTAGACCTTTTCAACGATGTATAGTTTGTCATGATTAGATTAGGATTTATTTGTAATATGGTGAAGTAAACTTAGGCGTTCCACACAGACGTCCTGACTGACACCAAGCTATATTTGACTAGTTGTTTAAGCTCTTTCTCAGTCCAGCTATAGACATTACAGGGAGGAGGACACTGATGACTCATAGGGAACTGAATGAAATTACACTGCACAATATAGCAGCTGTAGGAATGAAAGTCCTGTCTGAGTTACTTTTTGACAGAGGCAGCTATCATTGCAAAAGAAGCAATAATGCTTGGATCGCCACCTTAATGCAGTGGAGGGGTTTGAGTCCCAGCAACCCTAGGAGCCATGTTGTCAGAAACTTGAGCTCCTGGTAGGGTCTCCCTAGGCAGATTGGTCCCAGGTTAGAGGCCAGACAAAGAATGATCCAATGAACCTCTATGGAGAGATCTGAAAAGAGAGAGAGAGAGAGAGAGAGAGAGAGAGAGAGAGAGAGACCCTGCCTGAAATAAGGATATTGTGGTCCACTCTTGGGCGATTGTGTGGTGGCTGGGCTCTGGACCTTGGATAGAAATATTTATATTTATATGGGAACTTTTGCTTTTGGCACATGAAATGTGACCCCCTCTGGTGGGGAAGGAACCAAAGTAAGTGCAGAAAGTGGAACGTCACCAGCCGGATATTGATCTCACTTCTATGCACAGCTTGGGTTCTGGAACCAAACTACTGGGTAGGGGTTGAACTCTTTCTTTTTCCCCATCTCAACACCACTGTTTTGGGGTTTAGCACAGTCTAAACTGTGGACTGTCGACTTGTGGAAATACTTTGACCGGTGGAAGCTTCCAGACAGACTCTGGAAGCCTAAACAAACATGAGGGTGAAGCATTTAGCAGAGGATCCTTTCCTGAATATCAGCATTGAGGGAGGCCGTAGGAGAAGGAATTTCAGGTTTGTTTATTCCGTGGGTCTCTCGATTCTGCCAACAGGTATTGGCAAGCTAGAAGGACCGTGGCTGCAGTGGTAATGGAAACAAAACCTGGAGGTGGAAGGAAGACTATGAGGAGCTTCTTAACCTGAAGAACATGCCCTCTCTGACAGAGGCAGGGCTGGAGGATTCGGGGGAACCCTGGCCCATTTCCTTTTGCAGAAGTCTGAAGTGGAATGCCACTAAGGTTGGACAAGATTCGCTGAAGGCTCTGGATGAAGTTGTGCTGTCTTGTTTGGCACGTCTGTTCGGTACAACACTTGCAGATGTGTGTTAATTGAGTTAACAACACAAATTAATGCACATAATGCCATTTGCGCACTGCATCAAAAACGCACTGTTGCACCTCTATTAACTTTTAAGGTTTATTTTGCGCTGTTTATAACCCTTTTGATGGGTTGCATCAAGGATGTGTAAAAAACCGCTATTACACTTATTATATGAATGAATCATGTTTTTGCCAAACTCTCACATAGCAAACAAAAACAAACACTCTCCTTCGATCCATGAATGTTTCTTTCAGTTAATATACCCAATCTCACTGTCTGAAGTGTCTGTCACAGCAAATCAACACACACTGTTGTGAATAATTAGGTGAAGCATCTTCTCATAAGATAAAAACACACAGCCTCATTAATATTTGTTAGACACTGATGCGTCATCGAAGTATCATGGTCCGTTGCCACGTCACAAACTGTGCCGTCAACACAAGGTAGTTTTTAAACCCAGGTGATGAAAATGGTGCAAAAAAGCTCAAAATTAACCAGATTTCTCCAACAATTAAAAATAACGGATGCTAACATTGTCATCTGTGGTGGTTCCCATTTTTAAACATAAGGACCAGAGGGTGTGTTCCAAATCTAGAGGGGTCACACTCCTTAGTCTGCCTGAAAAAGCTTATGCCAGTGTGTTGGAAAGGAGAATCAGACCAATGTCGAACCTTGGATGGAGAAGGAACAATGCAGATTCTGTCCTGGATGTGGAACAGTGCACCAGTTTTTTTACCCTGGCAAGGATCCTGGACGGGTCGTGGGAAATTGCTTATCACGGTTTAATGTGTTTTGTGGACTTGGAGACGCTTATAACTGTGTTCCCTAAGGTGCCTTATTGGAGTCACTTCGGGAGCACAGGTTACTGGGGCCACTGATACATTTAGTTCCTATACAACCGGTGTGAAAGCTGTGTTCACAATCTCGGCCGTAAGTCAACCTTGTTCCCAGTGAGTGCTGTACTCTACCAGGGCTGTCCCTTGTCATCGATCTTGTTTGTGATATTCATGGACAGGATCCAGTTTTGGGGGGCATTTCTGCTCTTTGTGGGTAATGTTGTCCTGATGGCCTACAGTGCTTACTTCAGCAGTTTGCAGATGAGTGTGAAACAATCGGAATAAAGATCAGCACCTTCAAATCTGAGGCCATTATTTTGATTCCATTATATGTGTGGAAGCATCTGTTGTTTCGGTTTCTTCTTCACTTGTGGTTTTTGGAAATTCTGTACAGAAGACGTGTACTAGTGCCCCCTACCATATAACAAAGAAAACACAGAATCTAGGAGCACAAGTAAAGCTCAAATATATTTAGACTTTTTGTAAGTATAAGTCAAGTATACTTAAATAAACCATTTCTGAGAAGTACATAAAAAGTAGACTAAAAGTATAAAAGGAATCTTTAAAAGAAGTATACTTTTACCATACTTAAACTTCTTTTTCGTAAGGGTTAGCCTGCTATGTCCCTATTAGGTATTAATTTGTATATATTTTGTTAAATGAATATCTGAACATATAAAATATCAAAAGAAAGAACAGGGTATCTGCTTTAAACAAAAAAAAAATATTTTGTTCTAGCTTCATGCAATCTTTTTTATAAACTCTTGAATGTGGGCATGTTTCATTAGTAATAATAAAAAATAAATAAATAAACAACATTTTAAATAAAAAAAGATGAAAAAAGACTATGAATTGAATTTAGAGTGATGATCAAAATGTCATTATTACCTCTTCATGGGCCATATTTTATTCCATAACGTTACAGTTTTGATGCTGTTTTATGACTGATGATCCTGTTAAAAATGTGTGGAAGAATCTGTCGGTTTGGTTTCTTCCTCGCTTGTGTTTTGGAAATTCTGTACAGAAGATGTGTAATATGTGCCCCCACCATATAACAATGAAAAAATGGATTCTTGGAGAACAATATTGCTCAAATATATTTAGACTTTTTCTAAGTATAAGTCAGGTATACTTAAATGTCATTTTAAGTATAGTTCTGATAAGTACATAAAAAGTAGACTGAAAGTATACTTTCCTATTTTATTTTACTATTTATGTCTGTTTGTTTGCATGCTTGCTTTTCTCTCTCTCTCTCTCTCTCTCTAAATTTCAAGACTCATATTCAACTAATGCCATAATGAAAAACACTAAGAAGCACTGAGTGATCCTAGTCGACACATAGCTTCCAGAGATACTGCTTCATTCCGATCTGTTCCTCTGAAATCACACAATAAAATCCAGCTTAATGTGGCACCATGACTATAAGCAGATGCTATTTTAATCTGTGCGTTAAAAAAAAAAAAAAGTAAAAAAAAGTCACTTGAGCAATATTTAAACTTGTGACCTCATACATTAAAGGCAAGGATTATTACTCTCAGCCACTGTACAGATCCAAGTAGCCTATTAGAATCGCCCGTGGCTCCGCATAATGGCTATGAACATGTTCCATTAATATTTGAAAGCCATTAGCCATATTAATTATTCTGTCTTTGAATTATATTTTATTATTTATCTTAATTTCAGAATTAGCAGTATAGTTATTGTTTTTTCTTCATTTATCTGATATGATATACAGCACAGGCTCAGAGAACTCAGAATATGATAAACGGATAGAGGTAAAGCACATGGCAGATGTACATTAGTCATTCATTCTTCATCATTTTCTGCCCGATATTTCTAATCAAATACACACTCTTCTTCTTCTTCTATATATGACATCTGCTCATCTGTCTATCCCACAGTTTCACATCCATTCCGTAGGGTTTTGTAATGCAAGTGTCCTACAGAACAACCATGTAAGGTGACAGAATCAATCGAGCACAGCATTGTTTGCCATTTGTGTATGTGTGTGCGTGTGTGTGTGCACGCATGCATGCAGGGGTGGGCATTCTGCTTCCCTAATTCTTCACTCTCACAACACAAGTGTCATCTAGCCCATTTCTCTCTCTCTCTCTCTCTCTCTCTCTCTCTCTGCTCCATTTCTGATTATGAAACTCATTAAGAACATATTGATTTTGCTGAAGAACACCAACATGCATGTAAAGTACAAGTTGATGGGTGATTTGTCAGAAGGGGGCTGTATGGCAGACAAGCAAAGCATGTGCAGCTATAGTAAGCCTGAAACAAACACAGCCTGTAAGGAAATTCTGACTTCAGTTTGTAAGTGCATGTAGTTTCAATCAAAATAATTGTATTTTTTATTTATTTTTAGCCATCACACATCCAATCTTTTCACACATCCCATTTGGGACCAGAAAAATGCATATGTTTTAAAGGGTGTTGTTTAGCTCAATTTAGTGTTATTGTAGTCTCTTATTAATATTATTATTATTATTATTATATTTTAGCTTCTACGCCAAGTTAAACTAAATAAAAATGAGAAATGTAAAAATAAAGGTTAATAGATAAAAAGGTTTATATGGTTTTAGTGTTAGTTAATAGCAGCTATAAGTAACTAACCCATAGCTCTATAACATTAAAATGCAATAGCAATAATCTAAATAGATAACAATAAAATGTTTATTTTAAAATGTTACATATTAAAAAGTAAAAATAAGACAATGTGAGCATACGTTTAGTAATAGGGCTAGATGACTCACTGTCTCTCATGCTGTGCTGCTGTCACACATATACACACATTTCACATCAAAAAAAAAAAATCCTTCTCTGATCCATACTTAACATCATGCATGGGTCACATTAACGGTTACACAAGGAGCTGGATTGTAAACCCACCCCCCTCTCTCATTAGTAATACAAGGCCAGTGTGACAGTAAAATAATTAGCCTGCCCTAATGCACTCGGCTATCTCTTTGACTGGATGACTGCTCAAGGCATAGCTATTAAGTTTTTGAAGGTTTTTAATTTGAAAGGGGTGGAACGTGGCATCTATCTGTGAATTAGCGAGAGAGAGAAAGAGAGAGAGAGAATTCCCTCTCCCGGGGCAAGGCCTTTTTCTCTGCCCTCATCAGTTCTCTAATTAGCTTCATTTTGTGTTATCTTTCATGATAAAGTAAAAATAATGTACACGGCTAGAGATCATGTCACTCTCATCACTCTCTCTGAATAACTCAACAAGAACTTCTGGCAATTTAATTGAAATCTCACAGAAGTTCCTTTAAATGTTACCACCCTTGAACATTGTTGTACCAGACTAAGTGTGTTATGTGCTATGTTCTGTATAAGTGTTTAAGTGGTTTGATTTGACATTTTTACAATTATTAAAAGAGGACATTTGTCATATTTATCAGGATGAGACAAGGATCTCTGTCTCTGATCTCTATCTGTTGAGAATTACAGTTCTTGCGCTTCAGATGCCTGTTGAATTAAGACTTATATGCACTAAAATAGTAAAATGTGAGATGTTATGTATGTTATTTATGAGAAATGCTGCTAGCAGGGCAGCATGTGATAGAACCCTTATTGATTTAATTGTCTGCTTAAATTGGATGAGAAAGTGCCATTATTTCTGTAACCAACAGATATTGGTTGTATGAGAAAAACACAGTTTCATTTGGATGGAATCGAAAGTATGTCTGGATACATCTGCCAATTTCAACATTATATAACAAGAATATGTAACTTTTTACACGTGCAATTTTTTACAAAATTGTATGGTGTTATTTGCACAAAAATTTATGATTTATATGGCTAAAAAAAGTAAGTATGAAGCTCCATCCGTACACTTACCACCATAGGTAAGGCATGATTGAATTGTGTGAAAGCATAAGTAATGTTGTATGAATTTATATGACTTTTCAACAGATCAAAATCGCAACCCAGGCTCATTGGAAAAACGTACCCCTGTCAACAGTTCTGTAAAATTATATTAAATTGCTTCTTGCACATTTTGTGCTCACTTACAAAGTGAAATATCCAGTGAGTGGTGCTAAAAGCATTCAGTTTCATTCAAACAGTTGAACGTAATTCTGGCAACATTTTATTAGATTGGTTGCTGTATGTATCAAGGCAGTTTGGAAATTAAATATCTGCTGAGTGCCACTAAAATATATATGTTCTACTGTGTTTTAAAATCTCTTAGTGCTTACGCTAAACCCTAGCCTAAACATAACGGATAGTGTTAACAAAAGTACACTTGAAATAGAAATACATACAATGAAGCAACCATGCCATTTTAGCTTGCTTCGGCAAGACTTTTAGCTCTTTTATCGTGACTTGTATTTGAGTCACCATAAAAGTAACTTATTTAACTGTGTAAAAATAAGTCTTTATTAAGTGTGTGAAAGGGAATACAAGTTGGTGGTGTTATACTGTCATTAGTGGTCAATTTACCTGGAAATAGCAGTGAATTGTTTAGGTACATTCTTGGAGTTTTGTAAAAATCTAAAAAATAAAGGTGCTTTAAAAGGTTCTTCACAGCGATGCTGTCACGGGGAGAACGAGACGAGAGACGAGCGGATCCATTTGCAAACCTTTATTAGGGCTAGACAGACACATAGAAAAGCAGGCAGGGTCGAGACGGGAGCAGACAGGTGCATAAGGGCTAGGCAGAGAGTAATCCATAATCCGGGCGTGGGTCGAACAGCGGCGAACGTTATCCAGGGGGCGAGGCAGGAGAATAGTCAGGCAGGCGAAAGTTCCGAAAGACAGATAAAACAAAACAACAAGGCAAAACCAGGAAACAAGACACGGGGAAACACGGAGAAATGCTTTGCATGAACGATAGATACAATTCAATACTCGGCGAGGGGTGACAGGAAGACCAGGGTATTTATACTGTCCGTGATTGGTGCAAATGGTAAGAGCAGTGGCTGATGGGAAATGGAGTCCGGGGTGTAGTGCAATAGTCAATGTGTGAGAACGAGGTGAGAGCGACGTCTGGTGGTGAGCGGAGAACAGGACACCGACCAGATTTGTGACATAGCCCCCCCCCAAGGAGCGGCTTCCAGACGCTCCAACAGAAACAACAGTCCAGGGAGCGGTGGGGGGCCAGGGGACTGAGGCAGAACCGGCTGGGCAAGGGTCCTCCAGAGCGGAGCATGAGGCACAGGCGTACTCCAGGGCGGAGCCGGAGGCGGAGCAGGACTCCTCCAGGGCGGAACTGGAGGCGGAGCAGGAGTCCTCCAGGGCGGAACTGGAGGCGGAGCAGGACTCCTCCAGGGCGGAACTGGAGGCGGAGCAGGAGGCACAGGAGTCCTCCAGGGCGGAGCCAGAGGAGGAGCAGGAGGCGCAGGACTCCTCCAGGGCGGAACTGGAGGTGGAGCAGTCCTCCGGGGAAGAGCAGGAGGCGGAGCGGCCCTCCGGGGAAAAACAGGAACCCGCGTTACGGTCTGGGATCTGGGGAGAACAGGGACAGAGGAGACAGACAGAAGAAGGGAAGAAGCAGAGAGTATTGAGGTGAACGCCCTCTCCATAAGAGGTTCCACAGCTGACGCTGACACCTCTGGAGGCATTGGCGCAGCTTCTCCTACGGGAAGGCCTCGGGGGCGGACTTGAGGTCAGACGGGACCTCTGGAGCAGACTTGGGACCAGACGGGACCTCTGGAGCAGACTTGGGACCAGACGGGACCTCTGGAGCAGACTTGGGACCAGACGGGACCTCTGGAGCAGACTTGGGACCAGACGGGACCTCTGGAGCAGACTTGGGACCAGACGGGACCTCTGGAGCAGACTTGGGACCAGACGGGACCTCTGGAGCAGGAAACCGCTTTATGGCCTGGGACCTAGGAACAGTAGAGACAGAGGAGGCAGACAGAATAAGGGGAGAAGCAGAGAGTTTGAGGCAGAACGCCGCCTCCCTAGGAGGACCTACAGCCGAAGCTGACACCTCAGGGAGGCATTGGCGCGGCTTCTCCAACTGGTGAGGCCTCTGGGTCTGTCTCGTGGTCAGACAGGGCCTCCGGAGCAAACTTGAGATCAGACGGGAGCTCTGGAGCAGGCTTGAGATCAGACGGGAGCTCTGGAGTTGGCTGGCGAACAGATGAGACCTCTGGAGCTGAGTGTGCAGCCCACACACTGAGAATGGCGATCGCCAGCACGCTAGAAGACATGACGTGACAAGGCTCAGGGAGGTCAGACGAGACCTCTGGCACAGACTTGACGACGGGTAGGACTTCTGGAGTCGTCGTCAAGATCTCTGGAGCGTAGCTTGCGGCCCAGATGCTGAGGATGGCGGTTGCCATCACACTGGCAGACATGATGTGACAAAGCTCTGGGCGGTCAAACGAAATGCGACTTGACTCTGGGCGCTCAGACGGGACGTGACTGGACTCTGGGCCGTCAGGCGGGACGTGACTGGACTCTGGGCCGTCAGGCGCGGACGTGACTGGACTCTGGGCCGTCAGGCGGGACGTGACTGGACTCTGGGCCGTCAGGCGGGACGTGACTGGACTCTGGGCCGTCAGGCGGGACGTGACTGGACTCTGGGCCGTCAGGCGGGGCGTGACTGGACTCTGGGCCGTCAGGCGGGGGGACGTGACTGGACTCTGGGCCGTCAGGCGGGACGTGACTGGACTCTGGGCCGTCAGGCGGGACGTGACTGGACTCTGAAACAACAGTAATACCTTGACTTGGCTCAGTGAGTGCTGCTGTGACTTGACCAGATTCGTGAAGATCAGCAGTGAACTGACTTGACTCTTGGAGATCAGCGGTGACTTGATTTGATACGTGAAGACCTGCGGTGGCTTGAACTGGCTTGTGAAGATCATTGACTTTATTTGAGTCAGGAACCACGACTGTGACCTTGCTTGACTCAGGAACCACGGCTGTGACTTTGCTTGACTCGGGAGCCACGGCTGTGACCTTGCTTGGCTTGGTTTGAACGGCTGTGACGTGACTTGACTTGGTAGGAACAGCTGCTGGTGCAGGTTCAGAAGAGGCAGACATGACCTTGACCGGCTGTGGCCTGGCTGACGTGGCGTTAGCAGGCGCGGGCTGGGCTGACGTGGCGTTAGCAGGCGCGGGCTGGGCTGACGTGGCGTTAGCAGGCGCGGGCTGGGCTGACGTGGCGTTAGCAGGCGCGGGCTGGGCTGACGTGGCGTTAGCAGGCGCGGGCTGGGCTGACGTGGCGTTAGTGGTAATCTTTGCGTCAAGCACTGGCGTGGCGGCCCTCTTGAGCAGTGCAGACTCGGGCTCAGGGATGATGGCGGAAGCTTGACTGGACTTGGAAGCTTGACTGGACTTGGAAGCTTGACTGGACTTGGAAGCTTGAGCTGTAGCCTGACTTGACTCTGGAGCAACAGCAGCAGCTTGACTTGGCTCATGAGGATCTGCTGTAGCCTGGCTTGACTCGTGGAGAACGGCAGCTGTGTCTTGACTTGAGCCAGGGGTAGCCGCCGCGACATGGAGCGCCACTTTAGCTGCCCAAACTGTCATTAGGGGTGTATCCAGCACGTGGGCCATCATGACCATAGGTGGCGTCCGGGTGTTGACCACAGGTTCTGGAATGGCGTCCACATTGTGGAGTGGCTTGGAGACGGCAGCCATCTTATGCAGTTGCTTGGAGACGGCGGCCATCTTGTGCAGTGGCTCTGGAAAGATGGCTGTAATTTGACTTGCGACAGGGGCAATGGCTCTGACTTGGCTTGACACAGAAAACGCAGTTTTAACTTGACTTGCCTTAGGAAGAGATGCTCCAGCTTGATTCGACACAGGAACAGCAGCTGTGGCTTGACTTGACTTGGAAACTTGACTTGACGCAGGAAACACCGCTGCAACTTGACTTGACTTGGAAACTTGACTTGACTCAGGAAATGCCGCTGCAACTTTAAATGGCTCTGATATGGCAGCTGTGACGTGACCGAGCTCTGTTTTCGCCGCCATCTTGTGAACGGGCTCCGCCGTCGCCGCCATTTTGTGAGCGCACGCCGGCGCCGCCGCCATCCTGCAAACGGGCACCGCAGTCCTGCAAACGGGCACCGCAGTCGCCGCCATTTTGTGCATGGGCTCCGCTGTCGCTGCTGTATCCTGAACGCGCTCCGACGCGGCCGCCATCTTGTGAACGGGCGCCGCTGTCGCCGCGATTAGAGGAGCGCTCTCCGCAGCCTTCGCCAGTGCTTGAGCGCGCTCCTGCACGGCCGCCATTTCACGAGCGATCCAGGTGGCAAACGTGTTTGTGGGATCGTGCTCCGGCATGACCGCCAATCTGCGGGTGGGATGCGCGGATGCCATTACCGCGTTGTTGCGTTCCCTCTCTGCGACCCCCACGGTGCACGGCGAACCCACACACGACAACGCAAAGTTCATAAATGCCTCGAGCGAAGAGCGCGGACCCTCGCGTCTAAGCCTTGCTCTTAACGGCTCGTTCACACCGTCACAGAACACCTCAATTTGAATACAGTCCGGGAGGGTGGAATAATTTGAGATGGAGAGAAACTCACGGGTGTACTGTTCCAGTGTGCCAGATCTCTGTTTGATCCTACATAAAATCCTGTCTGTGTCCATATCTTCTGAATGCCCGGGTGGTAAATTGCTGGATCCTGTTGTGGCCGAGTATTCTGTCACGGGGAGAACGAGACGAGAGACGAGCGGATCCATTTGCAAACCTTTATTAGGGCTAGACAGACACATAGAAAAGCAGGCAGGGTCGAGACGGGAGCAGACAGGTGCATAAGGGCTAGGCAGAGAGTAATCCATAATCCGGGCGTGGGTCGAACAGCGGCGAACGTTATCCAGGGGGCGAGGCAGGAGAATAGTCAGGCAGGCGAAAGTTCCGAAAGACAGATAAAACAAAACAACAAGGCAAAACCAGGAAACAAGACACGGGGAAACACGGAGAAATGCTTTGCATGAACGATAGATACAATTCAATACTCGGCGAGGGGTGACAGGAAGACCAGGGTATTTATACTGTCCGTGATTGGTGCAAATGGTAAGAGCAGTGGCTGATGGGAAATGGAGTCCGGGGTGTAGTGCAATAGTCAATGTGTGAGAACGAGGTGAGAGCGACGTCTGGTGGTGAGCGGAGAACAGGACACCGACCAGATTTGTGACAGATGCCATAGAAGAACCATTTTTGGTTCCACATAGAACCATTCAGTCAAAGGTTCTTTAAAGAACCATCTCTTTCTAATCTTTTTATAATCTGAGGAACCTCGCCACAAAGAACCTTATGTGAAACAGAAAGGTTCTTCAGAAGTTAAAGGTTTCATTGGATCCATTTAGACAAAGAAGATTCGTGAAGCATCTTTATTTTTACGAGTGTAGAGGCATAATTTTCCAGTGTGCTACGGTTTGAAAATAGAGGCTTATGAAAAAAAAAAATCAAGTTTGATGCTCCATTTTTAAACAAGAATTACTTAAAAGCTGACAGTGACAATGTGCTTTGTATTTGTTCTTTAAAGGAGTGATGAACTGAGAAACCAAAATTCCCTTGATTCCTTGAGGTCATTGTACTATAAAAACATCCTGTGTTTCAGAACTTAAAACCTTCTTGTTAGCCTAAAAACAGCTTATACTGAACCTAGTTTGCCAAAATGACAGGTTGTGGAATGTATGACTCTATGATGTAAGTGTGGCTAAACCCCACCTCCGCAGAATTAGATCAACGCCTGCTTCTACATCACTGCCTGTTTAGCCCCACCCACTAATTCGCACACGTAGTCTAAACAATGAGAGAAGAACGCAGGTCTATGCAAAAATACAACAAGGTAGTGCCGACAGTCTTTGCATTGCCTCCCTTCTGATCCCAGTGTTAGGAATGAGTGAATGAACTTTATTTTTAATTAATTTACTGACCGCATCAGTAAGAATTGTGTCTGTGGATTTGTTTACAAACAGGGAACAATTCGACGTAGGATTTTCAGAAAGATTGAAACTAAAAGACAATGTTGTAATCGGCTATACTGAATCTGACAGTAATGTCGCAACACACAAGTGTGAGAAACTGTTTTCATTATGTGGTCACTATTGCTTTGTCTGTTATTACAGATTGATATGATATGTTTGATATGTACTGAGTATTTATAAATCCACCTGTGAAGGATGTAGGCTGTCAAACATACACGTTAGCCAATCACAGCAGTGGGCACTTCCAAGTCTACAAACTGCCTATTCAAACAGAGCGTTCTGACGAGGGGGGTCAAAACACAATAGAAAATAGTCTATTACTTCTAAATTCATGGAAGAGAGACAGACTGGCATCAGCATTCATAAATGAGTCAAAAAACGTACCACTCTTTCTGTGATTTTCTTTTTCCACCACACTTCACTTAGTATCCAAACAAAGAGTGATGTCACCGTATTAGCCCCATTCACATGACAAAAACATTCACAGGACTTGATAGCAGTCAAAGCTGGAAGAATAGTTGCAATCAAGATTCAATGTCTGAAAGCTGCTATAACAAGAGCATTACTTAAAATTTGGGTGTGCAATTTTCAGGCACTGGCTTAAAAAAAAAAAAGAAAGTTTTCTTATGTGTGTATGTGTGTTTGTCTTGCTTTCCAGTCAAAATGTTTAAATCTCATTTAAAGCAAGGTGGGAGTCTAAATATCTTGCACAATTTTGCTCCTATGGTGAATGTATCATGTTTAAAGGATATTGAATTATAGTGACTGGAAAACAAGACAAAGATACTCATTAGGCATAAGAGGCTAAAGGTGTCATAGTTTGGGAGGTACACGTCGATACAGTTTCACAAATCACAGCAATCTCAAGCTTCACCTCACTCCGCGAGTTTTTCCCCAAAACCTGCTCGCTGTAATGGGTTTGTCATTTACCTTAATACTGTCCATTGTGTATATCTCCATATGGGGTCATGAGATATCACATCCTGTGGATATTCAGTCTCTCTCTCTGTGTATGTGGATTATAAAAGCTTATTAGAGATGGACACAGTCCAGCAATCCAGTTTATTAAATAAAGCACAGTGTTAAATAAGAGTGAGATGGATCGTGTCACACAGCCAGACTGATTTCTGATTTCTCTATATTTCAGAAGAAGCTGAGCTGATGTGATACTCCCTGAGAAGGGGGAATTCATTAAGTATGAATTGTGCCTGCTAATAGCCTCATTTATTCCCAGTAAAAACATCTAAACATGTTCAAAACAACTTAAATTTACTTCAGGAGCAACATTGCAGATATTACATAAGACTTGTTTTCACAAATACATTTTTACCCCAACGGCAATTTTGTAAGCATAAACAAAATAAAACAAAATAATAATAATAGCACAGTTTAAAATGCTTAAAAATGCCAAATGGGTTCAGAAAAAGATGAATAATTAAACACGTATGCTTTATATAAGACTGTGCCTCTCCAGTAAACATATTCTGTCTTAAGCTTGTTCATATTGTTTCTTTTGAT